>NW_027110755.1:1476256-1484196 GCF_000696795.3 Halyomorpha halys | reverse complement strand
TTACATTAGCTGGTCTCGTGGCCATCTTCTTTTCAGGCGCCTCGGAGGATTGTCAGGAATGGAAGAGGATGCAAGATTAGAAACTAGAGGGTTTGAGTGGTTAGAGAGTTTATAATAGTAATATCTGGAACATTCTAATTTAAATTAATGTTTGAAGTACCATTGGGTGGTTTCTTGCTAAGATTACCAATTGTTTGTAACCTTCTTCATATTTACTTATTGTATTTTTTTTTACAGTTGTAAATTATAATAAATAAAAATAAAATCTACATCATGATCCAATGGTTCCAGATCTTGTAGAATAGGAGAATTTCTTATAAAATAAAAATTGCCGTCATTCCATCCTCGAAGAAATGGATGAGTGGATGCTGAAATGGTTTAAAATCAGTGTCGAATATTCCCGGGTCACTGATTTTGAAACCTTACCAGTGAAGTTATTAGTGGATATAGCAAGCACAATTATGAAACCTGATCGGCTAAAAGACTCATTTAGAAGAAAGTCTTGCAAAGGGAAACACTAATATTTCGAAGAAATAATTTTTCTTTTACTTTAAATCCACGTTTTGAAGAAGAATAGAATAGGAATAAATTTATTAATTAGCACAGTGGATTGTTCAAAGTTTAATTTTATTTTTTCCTTTGTGAGACGCATCATGTAATAAAAATCTTTCATTGTGAAGGAGAAGTTTCATATCTAATAACTTCATGAAATCAGTGAGACAAACATCTACTTTGCTATAATGATGCCTGTAAGCATGGTGCTTTGATTCGAGATCTTGTAGAAAAAGGGGATTCCTTAAAAGTTATGAAACGCCGTCATTCCATCCTCAAAGAAATGGATGATGGATGCTGAAATGGTTTAAAATCCAAAGAAGCCGCAATATTTCCCTGTCTGGTCCCATCCAATTTGAGAAATCAAATTGAAGAACAATCACTAGAAACCTCAGGAATTCAATGCAGTGGAGGAACCTAATATTTAAAATCATTAGAACACAGCAATTTAGTGTTTGGTAGCAATCATTTATTTAAAAAAAATTACTAGCATTGGTTATTACGACGATCGGCTATGTCTGTTCCCTTGGAGGTCATTATAAGCAATATCCCGGATATACAGTAGATTATCATTGTTTCTACCCAACATTGTGCTAAACGAATTTATCATGGAATAATTTAAATTTTAAATATTTAATACTTAAATCTAACAAACGCAATTCTGGTATTTTCCCAATTTATGAATGTATTTATTGTATCTTAATAATATTGTTTTTGCTCTATATTCGATTGCTTAGTCGGCCTTGATTTGCTCGAAATATACGAAACCAGCGAAATAGAAATATCCATAGCATTTTAAAAAACAAAAACATTTTGTTCTTTTCTTCAGCAGAAATTTTTCATCCATATCGGAATGGCAGACGGTTATTTTTAATTTATATATTATTTTTTTATGTATTAAAAGTAGACGTAAATAATTTTCTATATTACTCAAATTATTTGATTATTATATATTTTTTTTTTTAGTTTCGCATCCTCCTTTCGCCTATCGGATGGTTTTGAAGTTAAACGAGCTTAAATCTAGGCTCATGCTAGGTTAAAGCGAGCTTCCGTTGCATCTTGCTTCATTTCAGATTAAAAAATAAAATAATAAAGACGAAATAAGGTTCGAGAGAATCACGTGTTACTGTTGGTTAGAGAATATGGAGCAATGATGTCAAAACAGCGGTTAAATGAAACAAAACCAAAATGATGAACAATACGTTGCCAGAATGAAATCTTCAAGTCTTTATTTTGCCATTCTTACTCTTCTGAAGCTTTCCCTGGGATGTTGAACGAAGTAAGCTGGTATCAAGATACTTTAGTATTCTGCCTTTGTTTAGTTAAGAATACTTCTACGAAATTTAAAAAAAAAAATTTCTTAAAACCTATTTTTTGAAGGAGTATTTGTGAGGGTTACATGTACATTCTTAACCTTCTAAAACAGAAAATTGTTTTTATTCTGATTTTTCCACGATGAGTAAAAATATTTTTCATAATTAGTAAAACAAAAGAAGTAATTCTTAGGTGCCATTCAGTTTCCGGTGAATATAATAGATTTATATCACTTTCCAAAAGCGGCATTATTAAAACCGTTACGCAGTCACCTAAATCACTTTTCTAAGGCAAACAAAAATTAATTAAGATCACCAATTTGATTAAATTTTTCATCTACCAAATAAAGTTACGAAGAACAGGTTAAAAGGGAAGGTCAAATATTAATGGAAAAAGTTAACAATGTATAATAAAGCAATAAAATACAAATTTATAAAAAATAAAATATAGTTTTATATGATTAATCAAACCATAAATTAGTACAATATATCTTAGAAATATCAAAGAAGGGAGAAATATCGGTTTAGAGCCTTCTCCCCATTCTTCAAATTATTTTATATTGAGACAAACATCATTTTATTACTAATATTGCAGAATTATTAATAAGTCTTATACTATGTTCTGTATGCTTTGTCTTTACTTTTTATCCATCAATCCTACAACAATCGAACAAACGAGGTTATCGCTTGATCTCGCTCGGCTTGTAATGTAATGCGTAGCGGCAGCCCTGCATGAGTGTACTCATGTAGACAGCTGCGAAACGAAAAAAAAAACTGATATTAATAAAATCATTCGAGTAAGAAAAAAAATCACTTCAGGTCTAGTTTCCAATACATAAAGTAAAAATTAACCGTCAGCCATTCCGGTAGGGGTGGAAAATGTTTGCTGATGTAAAAAAAAATATACATTTTTTTCCGAAAATGTTACAGATATTTTTATTTCGCAGGTATCGTTTATATATTTATATATGGTATTATGGTATCGTGTTACGAGCGAGTCAAGGCCGATTTAGTAATCTGATATTGAGCAAAAACAGGATTATTAAGATTAAATGAATACACCAATAAATTGGAATCTGTATTCACAAACAAATTAGTGTTCTAAAAATCTCTAATTTCGAAATAAATCAGAGAAAATACAAGGATTGTAATTGTTTTCCGATTATTTTTCTCATTTACTTCTTTGTATATACAATCAAGATCAACTAGGATAGTTTGGATATCAACGATAATTTATATTTCAGTATTAAATATCAACAATTTTAAATTGTTTCGTGCTAAATTCGAATAGAAACAATTATAATCTATTACATATGCTGGATATCGTTTATAACAACCTCCAAGGAAATAGGCATATTCGGTCAACATATTGTCTTTATAACCAATCGCTCACTACAAGAATCATTTAAATGTGATATAGGAACTTTTAAAAATCAATAATTGCTACCAAACACTAATAAATTGATGTATTTGAATGATGATGTAGAAATTTACGCTCCTGCAGCTTCTTCGCTGTTTTAAAATCAATGTTAATTAAACTGGATTTAGTGAATGACACAATCTTCCTTATTTCAAATACAATAATTTATTTCATATCATCAGCAACAACGTTTCGGGAAATTTCCCCCATCTTTAGGTTGCTAAAAAAACAAATTCAACAAAACCATAAACATGTGCTTACATCAACACTAATATTTCATATTTACTTAAGAACTATTTATAAACTATTTACCTGATAACAATAACCTATATATAACATATAATTTTCTCCTTTTTTGTCATTATTGCTAATATATATATATATATTAATATTAATGTCATTTAATGAATAAAAACTATTTTATTTCTACTAGTCATACATTTTAGGAGAAAAATTACCTTCCTGAAGGTTATCTTTCATTATGATAACAACCATATAGACTATAAAATAATTTTATCCTACCTCCATTACCACAAAGATGAACAATGAAAACTAAAATTAAGAATTTTTCAGAAACCATTTCTATTATATTTATTATATAAAGCTATTTTCTTTTATAATTATAAACACTTTTTATTTTTTTATTTTTTATACAATAACAAACAAAAATGACTTCCAGTAAAAGATCATTAAATTTAAAATCAATGTTATACTTAAAATAAAATTTTGAATCTAACTTCCATTTCTTCCTCTAAAGATTGCCTAGTAATCCTTGCCTACTACAAGGAATAGGTTTTCAAGAGATCGCTTGCTTTAGCGAGGAGGATGGGACCAGGCAGGGGACTATTGCGGCTTCTTTGGATTTTCATCCATTTCTTTGACGACTGCAATGACAATGTTTTTAACTTCTAAGGAACTCCCATTTTTTACAAGCTCTCGAATCAAGATCCTATGTTTCTAAATTGAAATTATGGTAAAACGACTTTAGATCAATTTCTTAACCAAGATGTTAGTCTGCTCTATTTCCATATGAAGGTATTATGAATACCTCATCCATGTGAAACTTCTTCTTTATAGTAGATTTGATATGATGTGTCTCTTGAAGGAAACACTAAAGTAAATTTTAAACAAGCCATTCGGCTAATTGAATAATTAATTCCCTCTCCCTTCAAAATAATGTTTTAATTTAAGAAAAAAAATCATACATAAAGACCTTAATGTTCCCTATGTAACCGATCTAGCCCGAACCAGATATCACTCCTTCCATTATAAACTCCCTAACCACTCAAACCCCCTAGTTTCTAACCTTGCATAATCTTCCATTCCTGACAATTCTCCGAGGCGTCTGAAAAGAAGATGGCCACGAGACCAGCTAATGTAAAATGTCATTAGAGTGCTACCAATGAGTAGTTTCTCTAAACGCCTGTAACACTTCAATTTAACTTAGATCAGATTTACTAAATGTATTATAATGTACAGTTGTAAATAGCAATAAATAAATATTAAAAAAAAAAAAAAATTAAGAAAAATTAGGGTTTGCTTTTGCAATGCTTTCTTGTGGATTCTGGAACGCTGTTGCTAACACTAATAGTTAGTCTCATTTTTGCCAATTCCAATAATAAATTGGTAGGGCTCTCAAAATCACAGGTCCTGAAATATTCGATGCTATAACTGATACGTCGTTATATCCGAGATAGTTATAAACGATATCTAGTGTATCCCATCCCTTCCCCTTCTATATCCTCTAGTAAATTACTTCAAAAAATTTTGATTTACTAATAAAACAGTTAATTTTTTTCTTCCACTTCATGTTTATTATATTTGTTTCATTTTTAGTAATATAAAATTTCTGAGTTGTGTCCCATCTTGAGGATATTGCACTATATATGGCATTTTCACATTACGTGTTTTTTTTTCTTTCAAAAATTTCTATTTTCACGCTTAGTCATTTCGAGTGAAAACGGTCAGCTATTGGATATAAAGTTTTTTTTCAAATCATTGATAACTTGTCGACATTTTATTTTTTCAATCCCATTCATTGATTTAAAGAAAAACCAAATAAAAATTAAAAAAACGAAATATTGGGTTACATGAAGGATTTCTGTCGACAAAGCGAGGTAATATCACAAGAACAGCAGGTTTTCAAGAACGTTTATCCGCAGAACATCCATGAATCGAAATTGTAACCGGAACACGACCATGGCACTGATGTCAATAGATCGCTAAAAGGCCTTCGACGCTGTATCTTACAGGCCGATTGTCGACCAGCTTGATTACTCTCAAATGTCCTGAGTGAATTTATTCGGATTTGAATGTGCTTTTCATTGAACGTTCCACATTGTTAAACGTTGGAAAATTAGAGAAGAATTATTGAAAAGAATTGTATAAGAATTATTAAAAAGCAATAAATTTTACTTAAGGAGTTCCACAAGGAACGGTGTTGTTACCAATAATGTTCTCCTTACATACATAACATCGTTGATGTGAAATACCAAAAAAATTACCGTGACCGATGAGAAATCCAGGACAAGCAGTAGTATCAACACTCAAGCTGAAGTAGCATGTCAAAGGGTTGTAGACGTATTACAAAAATTGAAAGGCAAAAGAGAGAATTTTTATTTATATAACTTCTTCTGCCTACTAATAATTACTAATAATAACAAATAATTTAGATCAGTTGCAGCATAAGCTAACAGCCTTTGCCACTTACAGGGATTATAAATCCTATCTTTATCGTCTAATGATTTATATGCCTATTTATAGTATCAATCCGGCATTACTTTATATTACGCTGATGTTTATAAATTTAAAATTTAAATGTCTAGAAAAAAAAATCTCGTATCTCATGCATTTGAAGATTAGCTGATTTACAAAATAAATTTTATTGATGTAGTTCATGTATCCTACCTGAGCCTTGATTAATACTAAAATGCAAAGTAATACTATAAGAGTTATAATATTTACTTGATACAGTTTCCCTGATTTATATAGTGCTGATATAAATTTTATTTATAACTTCTGTAATGTCAGTAATAGTTGTACAGTCGCAAAAAGTATAAGTACTTTGTAGTTTGTATACTTTTATTTATGAACTAATACTATTAGCTTTCATTACGAAACATGTCCTAGATGGTATTAGTATTGTTTCTGTCGGTGAGATGTTAGGACAAACGAAGAGATAAAGACTTCAAAACAAGCATCCATCATTGCATTGGCGTGTCAATTGTTTTTTCTTTTTGGTCATTTAAGACATTCCCGACAGGTTTCTGGCCCCTCAAAGCCACTCTCACTGGCTAAGATTATTTTTACAAGCGAGGTTTGTCATTTGCGAACTTTTAATTAAATTACATACTTGAATAAATGAATAATTAATTGAATATATGTAGATGAGGTTTATTTATATAATAGATTTTAGTGACTAAAGTAATTTTTTTTCGGAAGTGATAGTAAAGTGAAGTTTTGGCCCAATCTTTATAAGTCTTCTTCTGGACTACAAAAAAGAACAAAAATCAATAGAAATGATCAAAAGGTTAAAAAAAAAATCATTAAATATAAATATTAAATAAACTTTTTTTTCTTTTTTTTTATTGCAAATATTACCGTCTGCCACAAATTTGAGCAATGGGCAATAGTGATAATAATTGTACACTTTCATACAAAAAAAAATGTGGATATAAAATTTTAAAAAATAGTAAATAAAAATAAACATATAATTTTCTCCTTTTTTGTCATTCTTGCTAATATATATTAATATTAATGTCATTTAATGAATAAAAACTATTTTATTTCTACTAGTCATACATTTTAGGAGAAAAATTACCTTCCTGAAGGTTATCTTTCATTATGATAACAACCATATAGACTATAAAATAATTTTATCCTACCTCCATTACCACAAAGATGAACAATGAAAACTAAAATTAAGAATTTTTCAGAAACCATTTCTATTATATTTATTATATAAAGCTATTTTCTTTTATAATTATAAACACTTTTTATTTTTTTATTTTTTATACAATAACAAACAAAAATGACTTCCAGTAAAAGATCATTAAATTTAAAATCAATGTTATACTTAAAATAAAATTTTGAATCTAACTTCCATTTCTTCCTCTAAAGATTGCCTAGTAATCCTTGCCTACTACAAGGAATAGGTTTTCAAGAGATCGCTTGCTTTAGCGAGGAGGATGGGACCAGGCAGGGGACTATTGCGGCTTCTTTGGATTTTCATCCATTTCTTTGACGACTGCAATGACAATGTTTTTAACTTCTAAGGAACTCCCATTTTTTACAAGCTCTCGAATCAAGATCCTATGTTTCTAAATTGAAATTATGGTAAAACGACTTTAGATCAATTTCTTAACCAAGATGTTAGTCTGCTCTATTTCCATATGAAGGTATTATGAATACCTCATCCATGTGAAACTTCTTCTTTATAGTAGATTTGATATGATGTGTCTCTTGAAGGAAACACTAAAGTAAATTTTAAACAAGCCATTCGGCTAATTGAATAATTAATTCCCTCTCCCTTCAAAATAATGTTTTAATTTAAGAAAAAAAATCATACATAAAGACCTTAATGTTCCCTATGTAACCGATCTAGCCCGAACCAGATATCACTCCTTCCATTATAAACTCCCTAACCACTCAAACCC
>NW_027110755.1:1461954-1476206 GCF_000696795.3 Halyomorpha halys | reverse complement strand
GGAGTTCCATCAGTGGGTAGATATGTGGAGAATCTACCCATGTTTTTATCATGTCACTATGTTACCTACAGCAAATTTACTTGTTGTATATATGTGTATACAGTTGTAAATAACAATAAATAAATTATTACAAAAAAAAATTAAGGAGAAATAAATAAACAAAATAAATGAATAAAATAGACTATAAGATAAATGTGAGTTCTCTTAGTAATTAATGGAACTAAGTTCTGTCTACAAATTAAAATGTATATACTAGAAAGTCTATAGACTGCTTATGTATTCAAATATTATGTAATTTATTTTTCACTCTTCGATTAATTAGGTAAAATTAAAGTAAGTAAAATTTTATTAATTCAAGACGAACAATGAAATTAGTGAGAGAGAAAGGCTGGGTCCACACAACGATAGGTCGAAACGTTGGAATTTAATCTAAATCTTGAATAATGTATAAACTTTTCTTTTTTTTATTTGACTGAATCCTTTATTTGATTAAGGTGAAGCCTCAGTCCTCAACTGGTTATCATATTCATGGAGATCATTTGTACGTAGAACTTAGTAAGCTTAAGTCTTGTGAGCTTTTGGTATATACCTTAATTTTAAAAGTTAGCTTTTGACTTTCGAAAAAATTACACGTATAATTGATAACTAACTATTGTAAACCTTGGGTAAGGTTCATAATTGCTTCAAACCGTAAGACATTGTGTTTGGAAGGATAGAATCTGAGTAAACTTTAACACCCAGTTGTTTCTTACAACTATCTAATTACGATCACCTATTTGGATGGTAAAATAGATCGCATTCAAGACGAATGGAGTATTCTAGTGGTATCCATGATGTTGTGTTAAATGTACAATATTTTACCGCGTTAAATGTTAAAAGTATACGATTGTGAGTAGCCCTATAAAGTCATGTTAAATTTTAAATGCATAAGAGCTCCTAACGGATTTACTGAGCAACTTGTTTTATAACCTTTCCTTCCAAAATGTTATTGCCTACTTCTAAGTTTTGATTAAAGTAATTTATTATAACATGTCTAAATTGAGTGAAAAGTGGAGTTGTGTGAAAGTTTAGTCACTGAGTGCTTTGTTGATCTTCTAACATTTGAGGAAGAGAATAAACAAAGTGGTGACGAGCTCATTTAGTCTGTTGCGTGACATCATTCTCTATTTAACAGACTCTAAACCATCTTATATGTTATATTGTTTTAACTTGGTAAAAGAAGGAAATATTTCTCCATATATTTAACTTAACATGAGTCCTTCAACCTCATTTAACATGAGTTTTTCCATTTAACACGCTTCAACATGTTAAACTAAAGTTCATGAATACCCCTACTAACTACTCGACAGTGATAGACTTGCGAGAACAATAATCCCACTTTTCTAGTAGTATATCTCACGTAACTTATACATGGGTAATCATTTCCGATAAACATAAACATCAATGCGGCATGTAACTGAGATAGAAACCTTCTGCTAACATAGAAGAAAATTATTATTATTATTTTTATTATTATTATTATGAAAATTGGAATGGGCTCAGCCGTTAAAACAATGAGTTGAATTTTGGAAAATATTCTTCTCTACTCGGTCCAGATCAAGGCATTATTAGTTTTCATGACATGCTTGGTTTCCACATGTGGGTCATTGTGAGAGTAAGTTTGTGAGTGGCTGCCTCATTACGCAACCAAATGCAGGTTTTACGTAAAGAAATTTCTCCGATGAAGTTCTGCACGTTTACTGGATCTAGCAAGTTACTTTGGATGCCAGTAAAAAATATTTCGTGTTATAGTTTAGGGTTAATCTCTCGCCAAAACAAGGATTTGGTTATAATCAACTCTAGCCAAATGATTTTTATATCCGTCTTCAGAGTTATATTATAAATAGTATGTATTTTCAAAAATCAATATCAATAGCAAGATATTGTTCTTTTGCAGTGTTTCTATAAAAAAAAAAATCACAATACTAAAACTTTAATACTTGCCGTTATTAGGCCCGATTTATTAACTGTTGATTTTAGTTGTGCATGTCCTAATAGCCTCTTACTCGAATTTATCTATAATGACATTTGGCTTTGTTAGGCGTTTTAAAAATAAAATAAGTTAGCGAAATCTGTTATTAGTCCATTATACAATGCGAAATCATGTGTGAAAAGAAAACCGAAATAGAACATAGTCACTGAGATATTTTAAAGCTATTTGAACCTATAAGGGCCTTTAAAGATCACTGTCGCAAACAAATAGAAAAAAGAAGATATTACAAATAGGGAGAACAACAAAGAAGGTTAGAACAACTTGCCCTATAAGGGCACCCACCACACCTGTTCCTCTAGAAATGCCAATAATGTTAATAAACTCACTTCTAGATAGGATCCTAATAGAACATTGATGAATTAAGCAATGAAATCATCATTTTATTATGTTTCTTTTCAGTACTGTATTTATAGCGTTTATTCACTTGTTAAATCATCTGAGCAATGTTTCGGGCTACTCTGCCCAATATCAAGTTCGACAAATAAAACTATTTACAATCAACAGTTTTCCAATTAACATACAATTGCAATCAAGGAAGTTTATATTGCAGCTTAATACAAATTTATATACAAAAATATATAAATACAAAAAGGAACGGTCGAATCTTTGTCTAAAATAAACTTTAGATAAATCAAATTGTATCCTTATTGAGTCTCAATACTTTTTATTATATCAATTGTTCAACGTTTCGCCTAATTCCTCAAGGATAATCTTCAAATATAAATTGTCTGTTAACAATGGTTAAATTGTTAAACAAACTGTTTGTTTATATGATAGTGATAGTGTGGATTAATTGAAAATTAAAAGTTTTAAAAATTAATGAAGTTTTAAAAAACATGGTGTTTTTGACTTATAATTATTGACCTGGATAGAAGAGCCTGCAAAATATTTTTAAATTATGATTTAGAGACTTATTTGGAATTCACACACAAGACTGAACTAGTTGTTTCAAAACTGCTCGTAGATTTCGATTGCTACAACACCTACTTGACAAACGCTCTAAACTTCCCATTTACTACAAAAAATTAGTATACACCACGATAATCAGACCAATTTGGACATACGGAATTGAGCTCTGGGGCTCCACCAAACCATCAAATTCCTCCCGCATCCAATCCTTACAATCCAAAATCCTACGTAAAATCCTTGATGCTCCTTATTACGTTACAAATAAACTCATTCACAAAGACCTTAACATCCCATTCGTTGCAGAATTGGCCCAAAACAGATATGCGTCTTTTCAATCCAAACTCCTTAACCATCGTAACCCATTAATTCTTAATCTTTCTTCCTTAACAATCCCTGATAATCCTCCGAGGCGACTGAAAAGAAGATGGTGACGGGACCTTCTAATTTAAATTAATTTTTGAAGTACCACCAATGGGTGGTTCCTTCCCAAGATTTTCAAGTGTGTATGAAACATACAACATATTTAATTATTTTATTTATTATTGTACAGTTGTATATCACATTAAATAAATTTAAAAAAAATTTTGATGCAAGGTGAGAATTTATATTTGAAGATTGTCCTTGAGGATTGCCGAACTGGCCGAAACGTTGGACTATTGGTATTATAAAAAGTGTTGAGACTAAACAAGGGTACAATTTGATTTATTTAATAAATAAATACCAGTCTCAAGAAATTGAAAAAAATATATTTAAAATAAACTTTAGAATTACTGGACCGATTTACGTGCAGTTTTTTCAAAATGTTCCCTTTCACCTTGGAAAGGTTTAAAGATAACGAAATCACCGAATTTCCGAGTGGAAAAAAAAAATTATGAGTAAAACATAATGGCTCGGGGTAAAGTAGGTTAGCACTTTTTTTCTAAAAAAAACCTAATCATATTGGTTTTTAGTGTCTTCTTAAGATATCAAAAAGCATTTTTCAAGGAAATTGAAAATTTTTCACCTCGATTTATTTGGTGGATTTTTTTCCCCTCCGGTGAATATTGTAGATGTATTCACTCATAGCTCCTCTGAATTTTATTCGATTTCTACGTTACTAGAACCGTTGGAAAGCAAAATGTCTATTATAAGGTTCTTACAAGGTGTCAAATAGGGGGAAAATCAGACATTTTATTTTATATCTCCGGTTCTAATTTGTTTAATTAGACCCATTTTTTATCACATCATCCATAGATATAAAAGGGAATAGTCGAATCTTTGTTCACAATAAACGTTTGAAATACTGGACTTTCACTCCTTAAAAAATATTTTACCACCCTTTAATATGGCAATTAGTCTCAGTTGTTTGAATATAGTACTAATATTGAAGCACAGAGAGGGATGCTATTCAGAAACTATTTATGTTACTAAATCTTAATATTACTTATTATTATTATTATTGTCTGTATTTCTCGCTTTTGCGGGTTGAGTATCTGAGGTGGGGGACCTAGAAATCCAACCACCTTCATATTTTTATTTATTTTTCCTTTGATTCAAATGTTTAAAAAAATTCACAGTGTCTAAGAGAACTGACTGTTGAGCCTCTCCTAGCACGTCTATAGGCAATCCAAACCATTCATGCCTGCCACTGTTGATTTTGGTATTATGAATGGAGCAATGGTAACACCTTCCAATTTATATATTTCATATAATTCTATCGCCAATTATATGACATTTCCTTAGGGCCTACCGCATTGGAGCTTATATTATTATCGTTGGGAATCCCAACATCAATGAGTTCCGCTTTATTTTTTCTTAGGTCAATAAGGAGGATGTCTGGCTTATTATGGCGTACTGTATAGTCTGTAATAATTGATTCACCCCAATACAACCTAAGAGAACCTTTTTGGAGGAGTTTATTTGGGTTGTACTTGTAATAAGAGCTCTTATCTTCAATTAGGTTGTACTTCACAACCAGAGCCTGATGCAAAATTTTGGCCACATTGTTGTGCCTCTGTAGGGCATAATTATTATCATTATTTACCTTACTTAAAGCAATGTAAAGTTTAGTTGAGTTTAGATTAGTTATGTTCAAGTTATTTATATTTTTTATAAAAATTTCTGTTTCGCTCCTTTATAGCATTTGTTGCTTCAATTTATTCAAAGTATCTCTAAATGTTTAATTTTAACTAAATACAATAATTTATAAGAAACTATAAATTGTGCTCATACATTTATATTCATTCCTTAAGTATAGCAATAGCGAAGCATTGCCGGGTCAGCTAGTTTAGATATAATTAAAAAAATATATATATATATATTTTCTTTTAAACAATAATGTACTATACATAATATAATGTTACAATGAACGTTTTTAGATTAATAAGGTATAAATGCTTAAAAAACGCCTGAAACTGAAAAAAACAGAGGAATTTATTATCTTCATCATTATAAATTAATTAGTTGTACATTATTATTCCCTTTACGAGTTCTATTTCGTTCATCTAATTTTTGTGTTTTATTACTAAAAGTTGTAATTTTCTCTGCATTATTATTAGTATACAACCTATTAGTTGCTTTATTCAAATTAGCTTTTTTTTTTCAGTTTTAGCTCAATTTTTATTCTTTTTTAGAAGTGTTTCTAATGTTACCATTTGGTTGGATCGTATTTGTTGTACTTTTCTTAGTAAATAATTTATATTATTATATCTTTTATTTGCAACCATCGCTGTCACCCTATCTTGCACAGTTAAGACACGGGCGAAGATTATGCATGAATTCTAAATAAATAATTTTAATAAATCGCTTATAAATGCATTAATAACTAATGCGAGGGTATGTCAATTATTATCCCAATACAGTTAAAAAAATTTATTGTAATCAAATAGGAAACATACAATTACATCATTTTTCTATATAATCCCTTTGCTTTTCAACACACTTGGTCCATCGTTGTACAAGCTTCATGATGCCCAGATAAAAGAAGGTTTTCTGCCATTATAAGCCATTAATGCATCGCTTCTTCCATTGCTTCGTCCGAGGTAAATCGGACATACTGCTGCCTACACTGCAGAAATGCTCCAGAGACTCAATTTTGAAGTACTGGCTCATCCTCCATATAGTCAGAAAGAAGCGGTGCATTCTTGGCTCGCAGCTGAACTGAAAACCTTCTTTTATGAGGGCATCATGAAGCCTGCACAACTAAATTGTTTTGAGGCAAAAATTGGATAAAATTTATTTATTTAAAGAATAAAAATATATATTAACATAATTTAAATTGCTCTGGAGCTAACAAGAATGAAATAATGGACGTATTGCACAAAGGTTGGATTCTATGTAAACAATTCTTTGTGAGCACTTGAACAAGCTGGTTGATGACAATTTCATTATTTCCTCTGAATGAATGTTTATGGGAAGTCCATAATTTTCTAGTGAAGGCCGGATAAAAACATTACCGGAGATATTTTGGAAATAGGTAACGGAAATGCTATTCACATGTTATAAAGTCATCAATGACTCTTTACCAGTAAAATATCTTCATCTTTTCAAGGTGTAGATTTGGGCGATTCAAGGTGATGATCTTGCCACACTCCGGAATTGATCTTCTCGAGATAATTCATGAATGAGGGAAATTCATTCATTTCCCCTTAATTGGGCAGTAATTAACTCAGCGGAAACGATTTGTATAACAATAACTTAAACACTAGTGCCTTCCGCTGGCATTAGAATAGCTGTTGAGTTTTCTATTGTTGAAAAATCGTTGTGACTTCATTGATGTTGTTAGTACCTGCTGACTAAGGATTTCTCTGGAACATACTTTATGAAAAAAATATATAATAGTAATATGTTGTACTGCTATATACCTTATAATAATTTTACTTCACTATTTTTTTAATAATCTTTTTTTATTGTGGAATATTACATTCTGATATATTTTTAGACAATGATAATATCGATCATACAGTTCATTCACACCATATTTACAAATATATAAATTAAATGATAACAAAATAAGTAGAGAAAAATAATTAATACATAAAAAAGCATAAAAATAAAAATAAATAAATAAAAAAAATTTTAACTTAAAGTAAAATAATGTTTTAATCATTCCTATTTAGATTATTTGCATTTAGCCTAGGGAACTCCGAACAAAGCTCTACTTATGAAGGAAAGAGCAGGACTCCGGAACATCCCGGTGCTTCCCTCTCAACCGCGTCACTATTATTAAAAGCCAATGGAGGATGAGTGAGGGCACTAGCCGCAGAACTTCACTTTTATTAAGCATACCAAAAAAACCATCACCTAATAAGTAGGAAAGGTCACACGCTGACAGCCTCATTTTAACTAACTGTAAATCAGCATACTGATTGTAAGTTAAACGTAAGACTAGCTGGATTGTGGAAAACTGAATTACTGGTTACACCGGAAGACCAGGAAGCCCCATCACCAGGAAAAAAGTAAATTTCTATTCTTGAGATCTCTCTTAAAATTATTCCAGTAAAAGATTCCCTCTTCCAATCTGCTTCTTTTCTTCCCTTTATATGAACCCCATATACCTTGGGGTTTAGGAAAAAAAAAACATGATCGTATGTATGAGAAGTTTATTAATAATTAAAATGGTGCTGAATTAAATATTCAATTAATTATTATTTTAAAATTTTTTGAGGTTAAATCATATGGGAAATCATGAGGTTTTGTAGTGCATGAATATGGGACAGTGGTCCCGAAACGTTGTACAATTGTAGTGAATAAATAATAATTTATTTAAAAAGATGGAAGTGATTTAACCTCAAAAATTTTTAAAAGAATTGACTCACCAGACTTCCTAGAGAGATAATCCAGATTCAATTAATTATGTAATATATTTGGATAAGTTCGGCAAAACCTATTAATATTCGATGGACGTTATACTGATTAAATATTTTTTGGTACCAAAAAAGTGTTTTTTCTTTGATTTTTCCAAGTGAATTAGTGTGACAAAAAGAATTGCAAACTTTTTTCATGTAAAAATAAAAAATCCGGCCGATTCTAGTATTTTGGATGATTTAGAAGGCAATGTTCTTAAATAGGCACTTGTTGCTGACACGACTAAGAGAGATGGCGCCTCCAATGCTAATGTATTCCATCTGCCACTAGCGTTCTGATTGCTTAAACGGCACGTTCTGTAAATGGTAAATGCTCGCAATTACCACGAATCTACAGATAGATTTACCACCCACAATGACACTTGTTTGTGTGCTACGCAACCCTCAGTTGTAACGGTGATGTAATAATTTTTGTAAATTGTAGTGCTATACACGGAGGCCGTTTTGAAGTGAAACGGCGGAAACTGCGTATCAGTAGCTCTCTTTACGGAAACAAATTTGGTTATTAAAAATTATTCTTCAATTCTACTTGTCACACTTCGCTTAAAAGAACTTACACAGATTGTTAATTGTTTTCTTTCAGATCAATTATAGTATACACTAATAATTTAGAATAAACTACCCCTCAGAAGGATACAGTTCGGTCATCTCTTCTAGAAGATTAGAAAATGGATAGCTGATTTTAACTCCAGACTATTTTTTGCGATAAAATTTTCAAATAAATTCAAAACCTAGAAACGTTTCAAACATAAGTTTATTGATTTAATACATTGATTGCTTGAGAGTGGATTATTTTATTATTAACACAGTCTTTAATGGTCCACTATTTCTCTCAACTTTTTATTTTAAAAAAGCTCCAACGTCCGGTCCTTAGGCCATTTTCAAGGAGACAACGTATAAGATTTGTTTTCATATTACTTCCTCCTACAGTACTAATGTTTTTGAACATACCTTAACCATTGATGTCATAATTCATTAAATTGTCTTTTTTGCAGGTTTATAGCCCATATCTTATTTCTTTAAATATGTATAAAATATATATAAAATTAATTATGCACATGTACATGTGAAAATAAGGGGGTTGTATTTATGTAGTATTAAGTATGATATTATAAAAATCCAGTATTTAAGTTTTTTTTATAATGATAAATTATATACAACAAATTAAAAAAGAACGTTAATTAAATTGTAAATAAATTAAGCTTAGTAATCAAGTGATAACAGCATCCTAACCTACTGAAGGTAGGTTGTATTGTTAATGAGGTTAAGGAAAAATAATGTTTTTTTGGAATAGTTTTTGTATTGAAATTACATAGTTTGTAAGTGAATAATCATTTTAAAAAGATTATTTGGAACTGTTAGGATATTAATTTTTTTTTTAAATAATTTATTTACTGTTATTTACAACTGTATACACATATATACAACAAGTAAATTTTCTGTAGGTGACATAGTGACATGATACAAACATGTGGAGAATCTACCCACTGATAGAACTCCAATAACATTTCTAGAGGAGAAGATCTCGAGGCCATCTTCTTTTCAGACGCCTAGGAGGATTATTAGGTAATGAAGGAGAAGCCAGGTTAGAAACAAGTGGATTTGGGTGGTTGAGAAGTTTGTTATAGAAGGAACGGTATCTGGTTCTGGCCAAATCGGCAACATATGGAACATTGAAGTCCTGATGGATGACTTGATTTGTGACAAAGTAAGGACCATTAAGGATTTTACGAAGGATTTTGGACTGTAAGGATTGGATTCTGGAGGAATTTGATGGTTTAGTGGAGCCCCAAAGCTGAACTCCGTATGTCCAGGCCTAATAATAGTCATGTACATCAGTCTTTTATAATGGATTGGCAATTTAGACCGTTTGTCTAGTAAATGTTGCAATAGTCGGAATCTACGAGCAGTTTCTTGTCTTTTTAGTCTTGTATGAGGATACCATGTCAGTCGTTTGTCGAAATGTAGTCCTAAGTAACGGATCTGTTCGACAGGAATAAGTGGGGTATTATTAAAGGATACTGTAGGGCAAGAGGTCATGGGTTTGCAAGGGTAAATGTGATTTGGTGGGATTTATTGGAATTTATTTTAATCCTTCAGTTTTGGCGCCATACTTCAAGGGTGGTGATGTGGGATTGGAGGGTTTGGGATACAATGTAAGGATCATTGTTCACTGACAATAGACATGTGTCTTATGCATGCGTGGTGAGGATAGTGTTAGGTTGGGTTGAGATGTCAGCTGTGAACATTGTATAAAGGATAGGACCAAGGATACGACCCTGAGATACATCAGCAGACTGACGGAATAGGGATGAATAAGCGCCGTTGTAATTTACTTGAAATAATCTGTCGGAGAGATAAGAACGGATAATGAGGAAGTATGTAGGGAGTAGGAATTTACGGATCTTGTATAGCAGTCCTGGGTGCCAGACTCGATCAAAAGCCTGTTCTACATCAAGAAAGACTCCCGAGCAGTACATTCCGCGCTCCAATGAAGACGAGACAACATCAACCACACGATGGCATTGCTGGATAGTGGAGTAGGATGTTCGGAAACCAAACTGGTGATCTGGGATTATGTGATTGGAATCAAGGATAGGGTACAGGTGTCTTAAGATGAGTTTCTCAAGGATTTTGCCCATGATAGGTAACAAATATACATATACAAGATAGGACGGTAGGAGGATGGGTATTCAGGCGGCTTTTGCGGTTTGGGAATCATTTTGATTATGGATAATATCCATGGGTCAGGAAAGTAAGCGGTTCTGAGTACAGCATTGTAGATGTAGGTGAGGAATAGAACGGATTTTCGAGGAAGATTTTTTAGAATATGGGATGTAATTAGGTCGTAACCGGGAGCTTTGCGGGTAGGTAACTTCTGAATGATGTTGGATATTTCTGAAGGATGAAATGCTTTAGGAGGAAGGGTCATTTGGAGTGGAATGTTTAATTCTTCTTCAATGTATTCGATGTGGGTTGGATTAAGAATGTCCTGGTGTGGGTCAAATGTTTTTGAAAGGTGCTGACCGAATACCTGAATTTTACCATCGTCCGATTTAGTCCTTGTTTGTGATTCAGTAAGAAGAGGGTGATTAAAATTTTTGAAGTTAAGGAGCTTCTTAGTGGCCGTCCAAAAAGATATGTCAGTAGACATGAGGTTTTGAGGTAAGTTAGTTAAATTTTGCATTTTCAATTTTTTAAGTTCTGTTTTGAGTGTGTTTGTCAATGTAGTATATTTTTTATCTGTGGGGTATCTAGTCCTATACCACTTCGCTCTTGCTCTGCGTTTGATAATAATGTAATATTTATTTATTTATTTTTGTTTTTAGAGATATAAGGCATGAGTAATTAGCCTGCAAAAAAGACAATTTAATGATTTATGGCATCGATGTTTAAGGTATGTAGTATTGTTTAAATGTTAGTATTGTCTGAGAAAGTAATATAAATATTATATGAAAATAAATTTTATTGATTGCCTCCTTGAAAATGGCCTAAGGGCCGAAACGATGGACGAAAGAAAAAGTGGATCTTGCAAATTACTCTTGAATATTATATTTTAGACCAAATAAATGTAATAATGTTTCTAAAAACAATGGTAAAAATAACCATATTATTATTGAATAAAATTATCGTATCATTAATAAAAAATTGATATCTATACCGCTATAACTCAAGAAGGGTCAGGGGTACTTTGTAAAGAAGTACTGTTACTAGGCCAACGGTTGTGCGAGGAGGTGATTTGGTCAGAATTACGCTCGACCGCCAGAATTTTTATCCAATTTAGGGTACTCAATTTTAGTGGCTGGTGGACCCCCACAGGGCTCCAGAACCCACAGGAGCTGGACTCACGGCTGCAGTGTAACAGAAAACAATTTTCTGCCCAGCCGGATTATTACAGGTTTTTAGATCATAACTGGTTTGAAATTAATAAACTGCATGGGATATTTTGCTAAATTATATATTTTAAAGTAGATTGAATTTACTAATTTTCCTCCATTTCCTCTTATCGTGTACAGTTTTTTTGCCAAATGGGTTTAAGAAACACAGAATAGAGTAATAAAAAAATTCACCATTTTATCATTATTAGCATTACGAACAAAATAAATTTACTGATAAATTCTACCTTTTGTTGTAGATTTTAACTTACTAATATTGGAAAAAAATTCATTACGTGAAGTTTATTTATTTTGTAAACTTAAGGTTGTTATCTTAAGTTTTGTTATACAGAAGACAAAGTAAGAGTAGATTGAAGTCCCCCAGAGAGATAAATGCCTGCCGACTTACACATAAGTACACCCTCACTTGATATTCTCATCACCCAAGTTTCACATCTCTATAGCACTCCTGTGTTCCACAATTTTCCCGAGTATCTTGAAAGACAAATTTTTGCAACGGTTTCCTTAATTTTTTTTTTTTTTTTAATGCCCATCAGAAAAATTCCTTAATTTTATTTTTAACCGTGGAGCTCAAAACTAGAGTTGTATCGGATTAAATAATAACTTAAAGTTGAATTATGAATGAAATCTTATTCGAAATAACAAAAATTTTATCTGACAAAGAAAACCACTCTAAAAATCCAATGAATTCATTATTAGTCATTGATTTTTAACTAAACATTCAATAGATTAAAAAGTTGGACAGATAAAATTTAATTTACTTAAATATACTCGTATAATCGAAGAACAAAAAAATTTTGTTATCGTCTTATAATTTATTTCCGAATATCTTATCAAGTTGAAATTTGGTATAATACGCAATTCCGAAGACGACAATATTATGGTGCCATGATGATAAATCAGCCCTGGAGAAGATATCGGCTGAATTGGGGATATCTTGGCACATACGTTACATAATTCCCTGCTAACGATTTGTAATGGTATATTAGCTTGCGTTTATAGAAGACGCGTTCTTCAGCTCTGACTTCACATCGATAAGGATATTTTTGACAACAATCGTTGCAAACGTTTCTTGTAAACATTGTACGTGTACGTGTGCCTGTGTGTAACGTAAACAATAAATTTACATTAGCCATATAATAATAAGGATGATATAAATAGTTATTAATAAAACTTCCTTCTATTTAAACTGTTATATCAGGATTAAGGAATATACGTCAGTGACTAGATGAAACTCCAAGAAGGTGTTAGCAAAAAACTAAGAGATAATAACCTTGCCCTCTAAAGATTAATAATAAAATAGAATAAGCAGGTGTCCTTCTTTCGTAAGGACCAATTTAAAAGTTTATTAACGTAAGTGGGGCCAAATATTTGAAGTGTGAACAGATCTTAAAAAAAATTAAACCTATAAAAAAAGTACCATCTCAAAAATATCAATGATGCAGTGACACTCCAAGAAAATCTTCCGAGGGACGAACAGGACTTCCTCCCCTATTAGTACAAGAGCCCAAGAGGAGAAAAAAGGCAGTTATCTCACCCCAATTTTTGATTATTTTAATGAAAACTATGTATTATTAATAGTCAAAATTGATGAGTCTACCAAGTATAGGTAGAGGGAATAAAAAATGGTGGCTGTTTCAAAGCGATAAAAAAAAACTAATTTTTCATTCGGAACTCTATATCTTAAAAAGTAGGAACAACACAAGAAAACTTAAGAGAACATAATTTAAAGAAGAGTAAATTTGCTAAAATATGAGCTCTAATAGAGTTATGTACGTTAAATAATTTTTTTTAAAAAGCAACATTTCATTAAAATGTTGTATGGGACTTACTGAAAGATCAGTAGTTAGTGAATTTATTTTGAAAAATTCATATCTCAAAAACCATTTGACGTACTTATGTCTATTATCACTCAAATTAAAGCTAGTTTAATGAGCTATAATGTAGTTTACATGAAAGAACTACTGAAGAAATATGAAGTAGTAATAGTTTACATGAAAAAACTACTACCCCTACGAAGATAAGTGTCATAAACTACTTTATAGTAAGTTAAATTACCTTTATTTTGAGTGTTGTCAGACATATGTGCGTCTTATGGATCTAGAGATATATTTTTTCAAAAACCCAATATTTTATACGAACAACTAGAAACAAACATTTTGGGAGTTTATTTTGTCAAATATCATAAAAACTACTACTACAAAGATAAACATAGTTAACTATTTTGTAGTAAATTTAACTACCTTTAATTTGAGCGCTGGCAGACATCAGTACGTCCAATGGTTTCTGAAATAAAGTTTTTCATAAAAACCTACTACCCCTACGAAGATAAGTGTCATAAACTACTTTATAGTAAGTTAAATTTTCTTTATTTTGAGAGTTGGCAGACATATGTGCGTCTTATGGATCTAGAGATATATTTTTTCAAAAACCCAATATTCTATACGAACTAGAAATAAACATTTTGTGAGTTTATTTTGTCAAATATCATAAAAACTACTACTTCTACAAAGATAAACACAATTAACTATTTTGTAGTAAATTTAACTAGCTTTAATTTGAGCGCTGGCA
>NW_027110755.1:1454943-1461904 GCF_000696795.3 Halyomorpha halys | reverse complement strand
ATGGTTTCTGAAATAAAGTTTTTCATAAATCAAATTTATTGTCCGAACAACTATAAATCAATTTATTTTAGCAAATATCTTACAAACTATTCCTACGAAGGTAAAGGTCTTATTTATAGTCCATTAAACTAGCTTTAATTTGAGTGCTAATAGACATCTGCACGTCACATAGTTCCTGAGATATAAATTTCTCAAAATAAATTAACTAACTATTAATCTTTCAGTAGATTTTTAAGAAATTATGCTTTTTAAAAAGTTATATATCGAGAACTATTGGACGTAAATAGCTCTTATAGGGCTAATATTTCAGAAAATTTACTCTTCTTGAAATAATGTTCTCTTAGATTTTTTAATGTTGTAGGTAGTTTTTAAAATATAGAGCTCCGACTGAAAAATCAATGTTTTTTTAAGGTTTTGAAACAGCCACTATTTTTTATTCTTCACTATATTTTACTTGGCAGACTCATCAATTTTGACTAGTAATTATACATAGTTTTTATTGAAGTAATCAAAAATTGGGATGAGATTTTTTCTTCCCGGCACTTGTACTACATGATCTGCCTCCCTGAAATTAGAGAACATCAAGAAGACCTTTTTATTTCCTCAAAAACAATAAAGTGATCATTAATATCAGATAGTTCTTTTTTCTCATTGAAATAGTTTAACTGGGCTTTAACACTGAATTTTACAAAAAAGCTTTCTTTTTAAGTACCTTAAATTTTGTCTATTTGAAAAAATGACCAGTTTTCATTGTTAATAATAATAAACGGAATACAAGGAGGAAAAACTTTATTAAAATACAAAGTTGTGCTGCCCAACTTCATTGGGCTGCTAGTCACGCAGCAAACTTAATTTAGTATAATCAGACAATATTTTTAATCTTAGGACAAATAGACCTAACGAGTATGCAATAATAATTATAAACAGTAGTAACATATAACAATAAAATATGACCTTTTTTCTCTTTTTTGTTTCTTTTGTTTCATCTCTTTGGTTTTTTTAACTTTTATTTTTTTCTCTCTTTCATGATTTTGTTTTCTTCCTTTTCTATCCTTTCCCCTTTCTCTCTTTTTTACTTTATTTTCTCTTTAAAATTTTTCTTTCAATCCAATGTGCCTTTAAAAGAATAATGGATAAAAATACAAATAAATAAATTTTAAAATTAAAAGAATTTTATGAAGAACCCCGATCATCCCGATCTATCCAGAATGCATTTAGGTTTCATTATTGTTTAACTGTTGTATTCTTGCCAGGAACACAATATATAGTCCTAATTTTAACCTCGAAGAACCCTAAAATACGAATTTTTATTGCAGCAGAATTTGTTGTTCATAATTTTCACCCTGGTATTTTTTTTTTTTTTTTTTCTGTTCACAAAAATAGCGATAAATTTATTACTAGCTTACCAGTGTACACATAACTTGGGGACGTGAGGAGGATGGTAAGTAAAAATTCATTTTTGTAAAAGGTCAAATGGTTAATTCATTTTGTAAAAATACTGGGCTTGAAGAAAGGAAATGGAGGTAATTCAGTGGACTTTAAAATATGTAATTTAGCATAAATATTTCATTCAGTTTAGTAATTCCAAACCTGTGTTATCCCAGAGGTAGCACTGGTGGATGTCTAACTTGATTGTAGTACTAGGATTATAACGATAATCGAATCTAATTATTAATAATAAAATTCTGATTTTCCAACTATTGTAAACTTTTCGTAAACCCATTTCGAAAAAAAAGAAATGTTCGAGATGGGGAAAAATGGAGTTCATTTTTGGATTGATTGCAATTTAAAATATATAATTTGGCAAAAATATTTCGTGAAGCTAGAAAAACACTATTTTGCATACCTGTACGATTAATTAATTGTTGTTGTTTTGTTTGCTTCGAAACAAAAAGTCATAAAATAATAAACAATTTAAACAAAATTGGAGTTCCTCACCAACTTCACAATAGAGGAAAACTCAAAATTTGAACGAAAATAAGAATAATTAAAAATCTTCTTTTTTATAGATTTTATTACTTGACGAGTAAATAGTTTCTAAATAAGGCAGAATAATACTTTGGTATTGAGTCTAGAACAGAACACTGCTGGGAATACTGTAGCAGAAGCGAGCCCTTCACTCGACTAACACTTAACTTTTACTTTTGATTTGACCTTGCTCAGCTATCACCCAGTATATTTTATCGACCGTTGACAACTGCCTATCTCATGAATATTTATATCGGTTGTAAGTGAACGGAGAGTGAATTTACATTACTAAAACGTATAGATTTTTTATGTCTCTAAGACGATAAAACACTATAGATAGTTATATAGTTTCAGGTTATATCAAACCGTGATGTTCTGTTAATATAAAATAGAATTAATTTTTATACTGCTAATGCTCAATTTCTCAAAACAAAGGTTAGTGTTAAATTTATTGTTACCCTTTTGATTAGACTATTCAAAAAATTAATTTTGTTTCCTCTCTGGTAGGTGTGCTTTGTATTCATGCAGAACAAAAAACTTTCTATCATATTTTACGTTTGAATCACCAAGAAACATATAATTCCGTGCGTGTCTGTCAGACTGTCGTCAAACTTGTGTTATAATCGATCGAACCGTTAATCCAATCTCGAAAATATTTTCCAGGAAAATGCTTTTGTTTGATGACGAGTAGTCCATTGAGGTAGGGGCAGTAAAAATAGAACGACAATTTTGTCAATATTATTTATAGACGCAAGGTACTTAAAACATTCTTAATGGAATATCAAACTGTAGTTTTCGAGAAGTAGTTCTTTGCCAGCTCCTTCCAGAAGGAATAAGCAATACCATATTACTTTGTTCATAAACTTTTTATTTATTTATTTAATACCAGATCGGCCTGGTGGGCCTTAACATGATTAATTAAGAGGTACATTTTTTTTAACAATTGATTGGGGGGGAGGGGTATAGTCTTATACAGGAGATACCCCTAACTATATACAATGAACAAAACATGATAAATGAACAAAAAAAATTAAGATAAAATAAATATATTAAAATAATAATTCTTAATAAAAGGTAAAAGTAAAGTTATTAACAAAAACAATGACATTTATGGATTTGACAAAATAATTGACTTCTAATGGAAAAAAAGAAAGTGAGTTTAAGCAAAAGCTGAAGAGAAAAAAAAGAAATCAGGATAATAAATTAAAATAGGATAATAGAATAAAATAGGATAATAAAATAAAATGTTAGAGTGACAATAACAGAACTGATAAATATTGAACTTATAACAGAATGTCCTGCAGCAGCCTGGGCTTCAGTCTGCGGGTTGTGGTTGGGTTTCCCAAGTTGTTGGTCACTGCTCCATTAACCTTTTTGTGATGTAATCCTCTGTTGTCTCTATTAGTAATTTCCAATGCAATTGGTTGTTTCTTACAAAACGAGGAGCATCCACTGCAATTCTTTCGACTTTATTTTGAAAAGATTGTTGATTATTTTTTTTCCTTTTCGTAAAGGATCCCCAGATTTCACAGCCGCACATTAGCAGTGGCCTGAGAATTGCATTAAAAATAAGAATAGCTGAAATCTCAGGTATCTTCGTGTTTCATTGGCAAAATTTTCATAAAATTTACGCAAATTAATTCACTCTCTTAATGTATTAATTTACAGCATCCACTCATTGGACTAATTTCACAAGAATGTGGACTAGCCCCTAAACCCTCAAAATGGTTCTTTAGTTCAGGATAACGAAGTGTCCTTATAAAAAAGAATAAATAAATTTTAAAAAAAAGATAAAAGATTGATAATAACAAGAAGCTTCTAAAACGTGAGGTGTCAAAACTTTATATTTTTAAATATTGTCACATTTCCATGATGTTTTGGAATCGTTGAAGAAAAATTCCCTTCTTATAACTTCTTTCTCATCCTCCCTAAGTGGCTTTCAGCGTGGAGGAGCCTCTAACCACTTGGTCCACACATCTCGGTCCATGGCAAGCATCTTCATCTGAGCCAGGGTTTTTCCCCTTTCCAGACCTAGTCGTTGGATATTCATCATATAGCTCCTACTAGGTCTGTCTGCTTGTCTCCTTCCAGTCGGCCTCGCCTCCATACATTTTCTTGGCACTCTGTCTTCCCCCATTCTACAGACGTGTCCATACCATCGGACCTGTCAGTGTTCAAGTACTGATTTCAGAGGTTCAATTTCTTCTTTCTCTTACTGAGTTCTTCTCGTATTCTTTCATTCCTTATTCTATCTCTCCTAGTTTTGCCCAATATTCTTGGCAAAAATCGCATTTCAGTATAATCCTGCTCATGTGCTTGTCTCGGGTGACCCAACTTTCACTGCCTTATAATTATGTTGGAAGAAAAATTGCTTTAAAGATATAGAGCTTGATATCCTTACCTACCTCCCTCTTACCCACAATGGTATTGCATATCTGGTAGTAAATACTATTTGCTTTATTTATCCTATTGGACACTTCTTGGTCTATTTTACCAGATTTATTGAAAATTGTTCTAAGGTAGGTATAGAAGTACAATGTTTCCAATACTACATCATCGCACACTTATATGTACATTACCCACGTCCACTTCATCTCTGACAACAGTCATAACCTTGCTCTTGCGGCTGTTAATACTAATTCCTTTGCGGGCAAGTTCCTCTTGCCATTGTATAATGGCCTGTTGCAATTTTTCCTCAGTCTGTCACCAGCACGATATCGTCAGCATATAGAAACGCCTGAACGTGTACCGTTCTCATGTTCCTCATACCGACTACAGTCCAAGCAGTTCTTCTCCTGCATATTTTATAGATTTCATGCATAAAAACAATAAATAATAATGGATTGAGGCTATCTCCTTGTTTCACACCTTTTTCTAGAGAAAATAGCTTTAACTCTCGGTCATTGATACGAACTATTCCTTTAGAGCTTTGGTAGGTTGATTTAATCGTTTCCAGAAGGTCTTACCTCATATCGGGGTACTGAATCGAAGGCAGATTTTAGGTCCAAAAAAGCTATATAATTTCTCTGATTTCTATCCATGCCTTTTCTACGATGGTTCTGAAAGCGAATATGTGATCCTGGGTTTGTCTCCGGGATTTGATCCGGATTCCGGTCTAGTCTTCTTCTAGTTTTGGGTCTTTCAGTGCCCGTAACCTGCTTTCTAGAATAGTGGTGGACAGTTTATATGTTACCTGGGATAAGCACATTGGTCTGTAGTTACCACCTTCTGTTGTGCTCTCTTTCTTATGAATTGTCACTTTGATATTATATTCCCAGTCGTTGGGAATTACCTTACTGTTTGATAAAATCAGGAAAAATTTCATATCTTCCTGGGGCTTTATCTAGCTTCAAACGATCCAGGACCCTTTTTATATCTTCCTCTCATATCGTACCATATCCTTCTCCTTCCTCCTAAGCGTTCGCTAACTCTTCTACAGGGGATCGTATGAGGTCAGAGAACTGCAAAGAATTGTGTTATCTCCATCTATCCAATATGTTTTCTGGGTCTGAGATCATATGCCCGCTTTCATCTTATGTCTTTCTGATCTCTTTAGAAGTTTTATCCTTAAGTGCTTTTACTTTTTTCCAAACGATCATTGTATTCTCTCTGTAATCACTGTCAAGGCATTTTTCGAATTCCTCCCACGACTTCTTCTTGGCTTTCAATGTTCCCAAATCACGTTGATAAAATATTTATTTGCTTTTAAGATACGGCCTATGTACCAAAATTGGTAGCTTAAATTTTACTAGGATGCAGATGCAACAGATCACTTAAAAGTCATTTCAAGTCCAATATTTGTTCAAAAAGTAGATTTAAAAAAAAAAAACAATCTAAAGCATTTTAATAATTGCAAGTCCTCTGTGGTTTACTATTTTGAACGAAGCTGAACGGATGATTACAAGTGCCTTTGACCATGTAGCCCGAAAGGACAGCCTCCTGACTAACGTTCCGTAAAAATGGCAAAGGCCGTTGGATCTAGGTGTCCCCGTTCTCTACGACCGTTTAAATTCAGTTGTGGTTTAATTGCGCTGGAAGGAAAGACTGAGATCCCATTTTAGTAACAAATTGTTCTTTTTAATGTTTGAATGATTCATACCGTAGAGGCTTTACACCTCATATGTTATTTATTATAAGACAATTATGTCTAAAGACATGTATTTGTTATTATAAATCATATTCCATTAAAATAAATGTGTGAAATTCACCAGATAGGATTTATTTAACACAAAAACAGGAAATTTAATTTTTTATTTAATTTTTTTTTAAAGCAAGTTGTACAATTTTTGTTCAACAGGAAGTGTTACCTAAAAAACGTTTTAACTGAGGTAATTATGATACAAGTCTCCGTTCCTACCCCTTTGTACAGGGTTGGGCAAAAGTTAGTTTTTTTTTTTATTATAACAAATACTACTTTTTATTTATTGATATTACAATCTGCCACACAGTTGTGGGCAATAGGTAATAGTGATGAATGATCTCATACATACTGAAATAAAACAAAATAAATTAAATAAATGAATAAAAAAAAACTCTTAAAATATATAAATACAAACAGAAGAATAAACAAAATGAACACAATTAAACTATCTGTATAAAAAATAAATAAATAAAATAGCATAATGATAAAATAATATAGCCTATATTTATGGCTGGACAATTAATGCATGGAATTTTATACACTAATCCCGATTGATATTTATTGTCTATTGGGTCTTTTGTTTTGCTATAAATTTTTTTTTTTTTTTTTTTTTTTTTTCCATGCATTAATTGTCCAGCCATATATATAGGTGAAACAAAACAATACATAAAAGACAGGATGTATCAACATGAAAATGATATAAAGAATAGGGAAAATGAACCCAAGAAAACCGCATTGGTTCAACATGTTGTTCAGAATAAACATAAGTTTGATTTTGAAAATGTCCAAGTCATTCATAAAGAAAATAATAATTTTAGAAGGAAGATATTAGAATCAATTTATATCTCAGAA
>NW_027110755.1:1439635-1454313 GCF_000696795.3 Halyomorpha halys | reverse complement strand
ATAAAAGTAATTAAAAGGAGCTGTTTGTAGGAATCCTTGAGAATGACCTGAGAGGTCGAAACGTCGGATGTTAAAAAGAATAAAGTTGAGAGAAAAGAGATCAAAATTGTTTAAAAAGATACAATATTTACACAATCGACCTGAGGATCTCTGTGTCCACTCTATCCCCCGCGTGTGAAGGGTAGAGCAAAGCTCAAAAGATCCCAGCGCATCCCTCTCGCCGCATCACTGGTAGTGATTCAGTGGAGGCTGAGCAAGTGCGCTAAAGCCGCAAACACTCAACTTGAGTGGAGAATCAGACCATTGAGTTATAACTAGCAACTAAATACTAAAGATAAATTAGCTTTAGTTCCATTGAAAACTAAACTAACTGGTTAGTTGTTATCTGTTTGCTCATAGCTAACTCTTAGAACTAAATCAGCAACTAACATTTAGTTATAAAGCATTATCTTTAGCTAAAATTAATAATTAGTTAATTTTATCTTTAGTTTCAACTAAAAAAATTATATTATAAAAAATTTAAATACAGTCATCATTTTAATTTTTTTATTTCTGAGATATGGCCATGTTTAAAACATAAATGGTTAATAAACGTCCTCTGATTAATTGATTAATATCATATTTGCTAAGAATGAAAAAAGAATCTATTTTATGATTAACCACTTGCGTATTGGTTTATTTTAACTTTTGAGATTTCTAAAATATATACGTTTTTGAAGGTGCTGAAAATGAAAATAAAATCTATTTTGGGATCACGCGCCGCGAATAGATTTATTTTAACTTTTCGGATTTCTGACTTCTTGGGGTCCTTCAATATGTTTTCGGAGATGCTGAAAATGAAGATTAAATCGGTTATTAGATCGCGCGGAATAAAAATATCTAGAGTATTGATGGCAGTGACTTCAAAGCCCTTAGAGAGTCACAAACCTGTGCTCATGTATTGGGCTAATGTACTTACAACACGTTCCTTGTTACTCGCCGGCAAAATAACATTAAAATGCAACTAGCTGAACAGCTGATATAAAAATTATATATGTCTTCGACAACTAGTGTATATGGAGATGTTTTGATACATAAGGCTGATCGAGGTTTGAAGTCATTCTAGCATTTATTATGATAGAAAAGGAAGCATTGATACTGGATTCCGCTTTACGATTCGAATCGAATGATCAGAGCGTCAAGATATAGGTTGGGAAAGAGAGCATCTATACAATTTTTTCTCTTACAGGAAAAACATACAAAGGCATTTGTTGAAAGACAATTTTAAGTAAAAGGCTTTAATTTGGAAATAGTAGTACCATCCCTCTTTTGGACAAGTAATTTAGTAGAGAAGATTGTTCTGGACTCAGTAGGAAGCGTAAATTATCATTCGCATAAGACCTTGCATGGGTATTGTCAATTCTGTGAATCGAAAAAGAAAAAAGTAAGTAGATATTCAGCTTATCCAATCTAATTAGCTCTTACCCTTTTTAATATTCCCTGCCGGACTAATCAATGTGCTGTGTATCAGTACGCCTTGTATCAGTACGCTGTGTATCAGTGTGCTGTGTATCAGTACGTTGTGTATTCGCAACTCGATACAGTTGAGAAGCAACTCACAATTTTTCCGATTTTTTTCCATTATATTTTAATAATATGTAGTAATTTTGGCTGAAACTGGTGACAGAGTTTCACATCAAATCATTTTTTTTTTTTTTATAAAACTTGAGCTGGAATCCAGCTTATTCTGTAACAGACCTCAAATTAATTAATATAGGCTTAAAGATTGTAAAACAAGTGTTGTTTTTTTCTTAAGTAGAAAATGTGTAGTCCAGAAGAAAAAGATCATGAATAGTTCAGGATTTTATAAAAACAACATTTCGTTGTACCTCTCCCTCCTCCCCTCCTCCCCCCCCCCCTCAAACGATTTAAAGAAAATAAGACGAATTTTCTTGGAGATATAAGTGAAAAATCGAAAAAAGGGACCTTTCTGATCCCTCATTTTACAAAAGTGACTTTTTAGTATGTCCATCTCCTATGTAGCTTTGATAAATTGCTGAAGTCAAACACTTGTCTACCCCTCCATCGTCTCTGCAACCACTTGACTTGACTACATGCCTGATGAATAAATTCATTCGAATATTCGGTTTGATCTTATTAAGATCCATTAATCATTCAATAATAAGCGTAAAATTTTACAAGTAGGCTTTGTCACAGTATCAGGCTAGAGGTCACTGAGTATCTGTAACGCAGGTGGTGGCTGTGAATGGTGACCTTGTGAAAGACCCTGGATTCAGGCTTCCTTAGAGGAAGTATAGGCTCTGGAATTCCTGATGTTCCTAGTCTATATGGAATAATGGCTCTCCTTTGATGCAATTAAAGCTAAATGTTCTCATCGAAATTGAATTCAAGGAAAATACAGATCAAACTAAGGCAAAATTGACATTATTTTCGAATTGATGGTTTCATGGGGAAAATTAACAAGCATGGATATAAACATTTGAAAAACACCTATTCTCCATTTTTTTCCATAGCTGAATTTGTTACCCATATTTATTTCTTATGATAAGCCTTGTTCATTTGACATCAAACATCACAAATAGTAAAAAATTAATGCTTACCTTAAAATTCAAAAATTATAAATGCGGGTTGCAGTAATATCTTATGTCAGTATTTTAGAGTTTGAAAACTGATCTGAAATTTTCTCTTTTGGAGATGAAGTATTTCTTAAATAGCTATAATTCTTTTGTTTTTGGAAACCAAACTATTAATAACTCGATACACATAGTCATCATAAAATATTTAACAATAAACGAATAAAATAATACCTCTCCAGTTCAAAAACATTTTAATTTTCTCATGCCTGTAAATATAGGTTATAGTAAAAGAGCCGGGGAAAAAAAAAAAAACAGTCAGTTATTTCACCCCGATTTTTTATAACTTTAATGAAAAATATGTATTATTACTAGTCAAAATTGACGAGTCTGCCAAGTATAGATAAGGGGAATAAAAAATAGCGGCTGATCCAAAAACGTTTAAAAAAATTAATTTCTCATTCGGAGCTTTTTATATTTTAAACTACCAACAACACTAGAAAACCTAAGAGAACGTCATTAATTTAAAGTAGAGTAAATTTGCTAAAATATGAACCCTAATATATAGTATATAATAATATTTACGTTCAATAGTTCTCAAGGTATAGATTATTAAAATGCAAAATTTCATATAATGTTGTATAGAATGTAATGAAAGATCAGTAGTTAGTGAATTTATTTCGAGAAATCTATATCTCAAAAACGGCTCGATGTATAGACGTTCAGACATTTCAAAACGTTAAAAAAAAAATTAAATTTTCATTCGGAGCTCTATATCTTTAACACAACCAACATCACTAGAAAACCTAAGAGAGCATTATAAAGTAAATTTGCTTAAATATTAGCTCTAATAGAGCTTTTTACGTTAAATAGTTCTTGAGGTATATCTTTTTTAAAAGCAATATTTCATAAGAACACAGTAGTTAGTGAATTTATTTTGAGAAATCTATATCTCAGGAACTATATGATATATAGATGTCTATTAGCACTCAAATTAAAGCTAGTTTAATGTTCTATAAAGTAGTTTATGACCTTAATCTTTGTAGGAATAGTAGTTTTCATGATATGGGCTAAAATAAATTTATTTAAAGCTGTTTGGGTAAAAAGTTTGATTTATTTCAGAAAACATTCAACGCACAGATGTTTGCCAGCACACAAATTAAAGCCAATTTATAACCTTTATCTTCGTATGAGTAGTAGTTTTTATGATATTTTACAAAATAAATTCACAAAATATTAATTTCTAGTTGTCCGGATAAAATGTTTGATTTTTGAAAAAATATATTTCTAGAACCATGAGACGTACGTACATATATAACGTATTCTTATATTGACAGAACTCAAAATAAAGGAAGTTTAACTTACTATAAAGTAGTTTATGACTCGTATCTTCGTAGGGGTATTAGTTTTTATGATGTTCGCATATGAATATAAATTTGGCAAATAAAAATTGAAAAAAAAAAGGCAAATATCATGAAAAATACTACTCCTACGAAGATAAATTTAATAAACTACTTTATAGTCCATTAAGCTAGCCTTAATTTGAGTGCTAATAAACATTTGTAAGTCGAATGGTTTTACAGATATAAATTTCTCAAAATAAATTCACTACTGATACAGTTCATTCTGTAAAACATTTTTATGAAATGTTGCATTTTAAAAAGCTATATCTCGAGAACTATTGAACGTAAATAGCTCTATTATGGTTTATATTTTAGTAAATTTACTCTACTTTAAATGACGTTCTCTTAGGTTTTCTAATGTTGTTGGTAGTTTTAAAGACATAGAGCTCCAAATGAAAACAATATTTCCTTTTTAATGTTTTGCTACAGCCACCATTTTGTATTCCCTCTACCTATACTTGGCAGACTCATCCATTTTGACTAGTAATTATACAAAGTTATTAAAGTAATAAAAAATTGGGGCGGAATAACTGCCTTTTTTCTGCCTTTACTATTAGAGGGAATAAAATCTAACTATTGTAATGACATAAATGAGAACTAAAAAAAAAAAAATGTATGCGTTTTTTTTTCACTCTCCATTATTTCTTCGACTTTAACTTTTCTATATTATTTTTTTCTAAACACTTTGGCTTTTTGGTTGATCCTTCTTGAAATTGTTTAACAGAGCTTAAGTATCGACTTTTCAACAGTTTCCTGTAATTTAGTTTGTTTGGAAAATTTTTATTTTTTTCTTTATTTTCACAATAAACTGTGAAACTATTTAAATAGTAATATAAATAAACATAATAATTATAAAAAATAATCTTATTATTATTTAAGGTAGTCAATATAATGAAAATTATAAAAAAAAAACAGTGTTTGATTATAGAAGATATCTCCTTTGGTTCATCAAGCTTTTTTGTAAAACACCGTATACTACTTAATATTTTGATAAGTACAATATTTTTGTAACTTGGAATTTCATTCAATGATTTTTTTTTCTCTAATCAGAATGGTTTATATTACAACCTAAATATTTTATATCATTTGGTTTGTAAATGATTGCTATAGCGATTTTTTGCAATCATTTGTAAGAAAGTTTCTCCGGAAGTCCTGAAGATTTAAAAACGTTAGTTTTGTCAATAACTCTAAAAAAAAAATTACCAAAGTAATTGTGGAAAAATAATAAACTTTCGTTTATAATCTTATAGTTATAAAATAATAAAGCATACATTTTATCAAAATCTGAGCTAATAGGTAATAGACATACTCTGGATGAAATTATGTGAGATTGCCCAAAAACTACAAACATTTAATTTCATTAAGTTTATAAGCTTTTGCCAGCTATGGATTAAAAAAATATATTTTTTTTTTATATATTTTACTTTTCAGCCCTTAAGACAATAAAGTTATTTTTGGTTCCTAATAAAATGAATGGGCTAATATAGAAGTGTATTTTCTGGAGCCCATCTTTGATTGCCCACTGAGATCATTTGACAGAGCATTTACCTACACAAACGCCCTTCCTGGCCAAGAGGTCGTTGACCAATAATTGTCCTGAATTCGCAAAGTGGACGTTCATTTCCAATGCCAGTACAATCCAGCCCTTCTAGACCTGCCTATTATACAGCCCAACCTAAATTATTTCCTTGCCATCATTATGTTCGAACCACTTTAGCAGGCCATGCTAATTTGCTTAACAATTAGGTTGGAAACCTTGGTACCCTTTGAGGAATAAATACTTAAATTTCATTAGTTTTAATTTGACTGACGTTTATCATTCAGAATTCGGGAGTAATTAAAAATAGTTTAGTATAGGATAGCTGGAGCAGCGGTTCCTAAACTTCTTATCGCCACGGCACCCATGTGAGCAGCAAAATATATAAAAACTTCCGTTCACTTTTATATATATAGATGAAGTGATGAGACGGTATCAATGGTAACAATTGATAACAACTAAAAAAATATATATGTAAATAATATCAACACTACTCAACCAATCTACACCAAACTGGGTAGTGAATTAGGGATATAAAACCGGAGATATAAATTAAATGTTTTAAAATCTTTTCTTTTTTCGAAAACGATTATATGAACAGTCGATATCGGGAGAAAAATAAAAAATCAAGGTGGAAAATTTTCAATTTCCTTCAAAAATGGTATATAGCAGTTTAAGGCGACACTAAAAAAGAATATGATTATCTTTTTTCACAAAAAAAAACAATGACCTACCCCCAAGCCACATTATGTTTTTATAATTTTTGTCAGTATTATATAGCTTAATAGAATGAGTGATACTTTTTTCTTATTCTTCGGAAAGAGGCTTTTTACTTTTTCACAAAGTACTGAACCCCCTGACCCCCTAGGTTGTATCGGTACAGATTCAGTTTAATTTAGTTGAACTATGTTATGTGCTTATTATTAGAAATGTATTGAAAATTTGTGATTTTATCATTCCCAATGTACTATACTCTTCGTTAGATTGTAATTCTCACTCCATAATTTTATTTGTATTTAAAATTTCATGATTTAATGACAACTAATGATTATTGGCGCTCACTTCACAAAGGATTGAACAGTCATCTCAGAGAAAATGCACATACAATAAAATCAAGATTTTTAAAATTTTATCAGATAACAACATTTTTGAGATGATTTTGTGCCAAAATTTAAAGATGACTCCTAAATGCATTGAAAAAAGTTTCCATGCTACTTTTATACTGGATCTCAATAACGGTCAAGAGCCAGAAGGAATTGGCAACCACCAACAGGGTGACCTTCCTTCCATAATAATGCCTAATATTTTGGAATGATAATTTGTAGTTAGGATTTGTGAAAGTTTCTTGTGGTCAGATGAAGGACTGGTCGGGTTCTGACCTTAAGGACCTCACTTCCGACTGCGCCATGATCGAGATCACATATTGTTCCTACCAATTTGTATAATATCGTAATGATAAAAACTAAAGTATCCATTAATTTAAAGTATTAATTAATTATTCACTTAAACAATATTTGTAAACCACTTATATTTGATGGTCATATCAATACGTGACATATTATTTAAATAGCCGACTGGCAAAGCTAGAAACCAATCTTTCTCAGCCCTTTAGCACATTCTTTCGTAACCTAGAAAAAATGCTGATTAACTATGCATTAAATAAATGACTTGATTGAAACCGCAAAGAAATAGTGGTATGGAATGGGATAGCCTTGTCAAATTTGGCTCTATGAGGTACAGTCCTTCTTTGGCCTCGCATCTGCATCGCACAAGAGTTCTGCCTTCACCAATATGCCAACTCTGCGGTCACTTATGGTTAGAGATCACAAAAGAACTACCTTCAACGATCTTCTGGACCATATTCAAGATGATGAAGACAGCACTTACGCAGAATAAGGGGGGAGGCGTCTGTACTACTCAGCAAGTGAAAAAATGGCTCAACAGCCAAGAGTGGGGGCTAGAATTAATAATGTTTATTTGATGAAAATTTTAATCAAACTTTTATTTGATTCTTTATAGGCAGATAGTCTTCGGTCATGTCATTATGGCACCACATTATGTTTGATACATTTGTTATGAAAATCGAGAGTGCCATCTTCATCCCATGGTAGTTGTTCCTTTTTTCCTCTGGGGGAAAAAAAATAGCTGAAATGTGTTATCAGAAGTTGAATTATCCTTTCTGATATCTGTGAGAACTAGATGTTGTAATGCCGAACTTTAAGCTGATAATAAAATCTAATTGTTGCGGCTAACCAAGAACCAAACGGAAGAACAGCCGAAAACAATGGGTATCTAACCTTCACCCAGATAGCACCTCTAGCGTGGTGTCCACCTTCCTCTCTCGTATCTCCAGCTTCTGTTATTATCCAATCTGGTATTCTCACACTTGTAATATAACATGAATGTATTTTAATCACTGAATAAATGATCTATTATATTTCAAATGGGACGTGCGAATCGTATTCAAGCATCTCAAGCCGAGTGTTACAATCGAGGAAAAAAATACACAATGTATTACTAATAAGCTTACATATGCATAAGAGTATTTGACATATGGTTAAGTTTCGTACAACACGAGGAGGCCCCTCACCTCCGGACTCAAAATAGTTCCTTGAATGGATAGCTCATATGTAATATTAAATATAACAGGTAACCTTAAAATACCAAAGGTAGTAAAAGGTAAGACACAACACGAATTACTTTTTCTTTTTTCACAGTAATGCACTTACTAATTCATTTTTATTTCTGTTTTAGAGGGTTCGAAAAAAAAAAAAAAGGTTTCGTAATTCATTTCACTATCACATGTAGACTCGTTGACAAAAAATTATGGCAGGATATCACCTCATAACACCAACCGTACATATAATTTATAGCTCGTCTATTTCTGATTTACGGATTAATGCCAGACTTCGGTTTGATGAACACTAACACAAAGTTAACTAATTGGCTAAGATCATGCCAAATATTGGAGGACCAAGAGAGAAACTGAGGAAGTTTCACACTACACAGCACAGATCTGGGCGGAAGCCTGTCAGGTGCAGTCATGTTTCTGTAAAACTATTGGAGTGTATCGAAGAATTGCTCTGCTCAGCGTGTCGCTCCAACTTTTCGCACTGTACAGTTGGACATTCTTTCTTCCATTGTTCAGGTTTTGCTCAAGAATAGGAAGAGCTGGACAAGAGATTGGGCAGAAAATCAGTTCCGGAAAACATAATCGCCTTTATGATGACTAAGCCGGAAAACTGGAGGTCTATAGCAGATAATGCAGCTCAGCTTGGTAGAAGGCTCAGAGTACAAGAGGTGTGAGAAGAGGCCTGGCAATGGCTTAATAAGATATAAAAAAAAGATATAGGTGGAAAGCCCTTATGCTTTATGAATTATTCCTTGACAGTGGCTATATGGGGTATTAAAGAAGAATTGGGAAGTTTTTTTTTTTTTAGTGAGTCAGAATCTCACACTATTGTGTAATTTCTTACTTGTTGCACTTTGTCTCAAGAAAATTTTTTCAAACAAACACAAACCGGCTGGTGAGACTTTGTTATTCGGACTCAAGGGGTTTCAGTTGAAAACTCAGATTTGAAGTTCTTCACGATCCTAATACTTTCCCTTACTATATATTCCATACATAGGTTAGTGAAAGTATAAATTAATAGATTTAAAATTTATTGAAAAAAATTATTGGTACATTATTATTGATTGTGACTTTTCATATGGCTTTAAATTTTAGGTCTCACTTAATTTATATTCTCCAAATTTTGTGCTATTTTCTATCAATTTCGTATGAGAATTAATTTTAATTGTATCGATTCTTTTTATTTTTATTGAATTTAGAGAATACTCCTTCATGGTAAAATTGAGGCTGGCAAAATCTTTCAATTTTGTGATAGGGGTATTAACCAAGTTCAGGAGAACTAAGATTAGTTGTCATTACTGTGTGATTACATGTCTGCTGCAGAATTAGAAAAAACTAATGAATCACTAGAATTTCATAAAAGTTAATAATTTCTCAAGAAAAAAGGTTCTTCATACATTAGATCTCCACACAAATGATTCTACATGTCCTGAAATTGAACATTATATCAACTAAAAAAATGTAGACTTTAGCAACCATAACTTCTGAAAAATATCTAATAATTAAATCCTTTAAAACATACATTTATAGTGAGTATATTGGTCGATTTATGTTCTCTCAAAAAGAAGTCATAACACTAACAATAACTGATAACATGTATTTTTTTGTCTAAGCACAAGAAATATATATGAGAACGCGATAGGTAATCAATAATGATCCTGCTTAATAATGTCTTAAATAAAATTATAAACTTTCAGTTACCATTTTGAAGAGAACAAATATTTAAAAAGATAAGAGTAAAGTATCAAATCATTAGAATTCAAGTGCAGACAATTACTTTTAAAAAAAATCAGTGTCTTCTTATACCATATCCTAATACAACTTGTTTTCAGTTGGAACCTCATATCTACCAAAAAAATGTAAAGTTAGCTAGTGAAACTTATGAACAATATCTAATAATTAAAACAACAATGAATGGAATATTCACAAAAACTGTATGAGAAGATCAACAGACTTTATTAGGTAATCAACAATTGTTGAACACCTAATAAAGTCATTAATAAAATTAAATCTATTGCTGGAATAATATACATAAATTTAAGTGATATAAATACCACATAACTTTGTAGACATAGCATAAAGTTGAGTTCTAACTGGGTTGAGTTAACTTTGCAATATAGTTCTATCAACAATAGTGTAAAGTGAGTGAGCTTCGTAAAGAATAACTAGTAAATAAAACCAAAACCACCGACCAAACAAAAAAAAATATAGGAAGATGTTTGATAATCAACAGTGATCCTACTTAATAATGACATCAATAAAATTATACGTTCAAGTTTTTTATTGGTAACCAGGTTGAAGAGAACAAGAGCCTACAAGTTTGTAGAAAAATATCAACTCACTAAAAATCAAAAAAGTATTTGTTGAATCATTCTCAAAATTTGGTACTATTTAAATAGCATTTTATTTTTTAATTAAAGACGATAGATTTGATTTTTTTTTTTTTTTTTTTTTTTATTGCTCCTTGATAATATTCTGAAGTTTGCACACACTTAACATTTATTTTTTAAAAAGTCTTATTCTTGGGAGTGACATACATGACTAAAAAGAAGACATACAGAACAAAATAGAGTGCCTAATCCCTTTATTAATTATAGTTGAAAATATTTATTTAGAAAAGATCAGTTGTAATATTTTTTTCATGAACGATTTTCAACATGAAACATACTTTTGAACTCTAATAAAAAACTCATCTTGTTTAAAAAAACTTGAAACATTCTCAATTTTATTTATCAACATTTATTGCTATAAAACCCAACAAAGAAAGTCAAATCAAATGTTTTACTAACAAATATTATTTTGAAGATACTATATAAAGAAGCAGCATATGTTTAATAAGGATGTAAAAGAGCTGACAGAAAATTGTTGTAATATTTTTTTAAATAAGTGAACTGATTAAAATGGAAACTATACTCCCATGATTTTTAAATCATTTTGTTTACAAAATGAAAAATACCAAATTGTCTCAAGAATCTTTTTTTTTTGTCAACTTGTTATGCCAATTTCTGTTTCATTTCAATGTGGATGGAGAATGAAAATAACATTCTTCGGTTTTTTTGTGAAAAATGTGTGACATGAACGAAGTTTAATAGTTTTTACTGTATTAATTTTAGAAATATCAGTGTCTTTTACTACAATTTCCACTTGTCAAATTTATAGTGAATATTGAAAGAACTTTAAATATTTGCCTCTAGATTGGCCATCCTGATCACTTCTTCACCTTCTTAGAATTACCATTACTGAAAGGGAGTGACAAATCAACCATTTATCATCACTCTAGAAAAGCCTCAGGAAAAAACAAAGATAAGAAAATATGTTAAGGTATTCTGAAATACTAGACCATAATGTTTTCTACATTATAGTATAGCATATAGTTTATATTACAGTTTTGTGTTTGTACATTATAGTTATAGTGATTGGTGTATTCCACCTACATATTATGTTGCATACCAATACTTGAAAGAATCTAAAAAGATTACAGCCATTTTGATTAGGTTTGCTACAAAATAAATTGACTTGTAAAGTCACAGTTTCAGCTTTGTGAAAGGGTTAGGGAGTGACAACACAAGCTTTATGTATTTTATGACAAGATAATAATTAATGATTAAAACTTGAAAGTGAGAAGAAAATGTAGGCCTCAAAGTGGATAGTAAACGAAAAAGAAAATCATTCAAGTTCAGATGGTTGATCATTCTTAAAAATCTTTGTAACTAAAATAACACGAAAAATGGAGAATCACCCTAATATCCAAAAAACAACTAGTGTGTCTTAAGTACTATAAATTGTAAAATTTGATTCATGAGTTTTCATCACATTTGAGGACAGTAACCCCTATATTATTAGTTATTAGTTATCAAAATAGCATTAAAAAATATTTAAATCATTAAAGTTTTTAATCTATTTTTACATTTGGAATATGTAATTCTAGTTTATAATTGTATCAAATATATTTTATGATATATAAATATGTCATAAAATAAATATTTACAAAAATTGTTGATAAATTTTTTATATTTAAAAAACTTTTATTTGACAAACCAGACAGCTTTGTATTATTTCCCTTTTTTACATGATATGTATCAAATAATTCAAGTTGTTTATCTGATTATATGCCAGAAAAACCTAGCCTATCCAATTTTAGATGCCACGCATTTAATAGTTAATAAATTAACTACCATTCAGTTCCTAGATGGAAATATGAAAATACTTTTTTTTTTTTAAATAATATACTGTTGTCTTCAAAGATTTGGAAGTATATGGTAACAAAAAATAAATTTACAAATAATGAGTTTGAGATAATTGAAATTGATTTATGTTGAATTTTAAATTTCAAATACTTTGTTCTGGACATAAAAACCAATTGTCGCTAAGTTATTGTTATCAAAAATATTGAATCATTCACTTGGACAGTTGGTACCTTCCAGTCATCGATGTATATCTTCTATTACCACATGCCTAGCTACAAACCTATACCAAAAATACAGAAAACTTCTAAAGAATCACTAGACTTTGTTGGTGAAATTAATTTTAGAAACCAGAATTATGTAAATAACTGAATCAACAAACTCAACTACTACATATGGAAAAATTGTTTTGTTTTTACAATACTTTTTAACACAATTAAAGAGAAAATAAAATAGATTTTAAACTGATCATGTTACAAACTTCATCTTATTAGCCTAGATGAGAAACAAATGTAGAAGTGAGCAACAAAGTTAAAGCATAATATTTAGACCTTAAACAAATTTAATTAATTTATGAAACTAATGCAAATATGGATTCTAATTAATTTATATTATACCTACCTAGTTATGAATATGCTACAGACTGAAAGAAAATAATGGCTAACCAATGAAAAACCGTGTTTTAAGTGTTTAGCTTTAGCACAAAAAAAAAAAAAAAAAGGTTTACCTACACTTTAAAGGTGAAAAACTAACCAGGACTGATAAAGCATGCTATTTAGGGATCACTTGGACTTTAAGCTGACCTAGCTAAAAAAAATCCATAAAACAACTCGGAAAGGGCAATTAAAATTTAAGCTGATGAAATACACAGCCTAAGTACAACCTAATAATTTAATAGTCTCCTCCAAATCAGTGTTAGGAAAGCTATACAAAGTTCAAAATTAAGTTTTAAGCATAATCACTGGCAGGGTGAAATCAACTCCTACCAGAGCTATGAAAATTCAAGCAAGTCTCGAACCACTACAGGATAGGAGAGAGAAATCTGCTCTGTTTCTATATGAAAAGCTTATGTGACAAGAGGATCACTAGTTGACTTATTGTAAAGCGAATGAACGACTAAGGTACCATCGCACTTTTCTTTTAAAAGCTGAGGTAATGTTTCATCAGATAACCTAACAACTGAGGAAAGGCAGAATATAAGCATCTCATACATGCCAAAGCACGATTCTGCTGAAGTTTATGGGCAGCTCAAACTGGCATGAGGTCAGATCAAGAAAGATTGCTCCGAACCCAAGATTAGAGCTATTGTGCTAAAAACAATTTATGAGCTATACCCCATAGAGCAATGGCTACGCATTTATACTGATGAGTCTGCATTCGGTATTAACAAGGAAGCTAGAGCACATGTATACTCAAGCAACTTTTAACTGTCATTTCCTGTTGTAGCTGGATGTGACAATTATGACAGAGGAATGCAGGCTATTCGCTTTGCAATGGAAGCCATTATTAAAAGCGACGACAACACTGTAATCTTCAGCGACTCCCAAGCCGTAATACAAAAATTATCAACACCAGGTATCACAGAGTCAACCATGAAAGAAAAGTGCAGAAATATGTCTGCTATCATAGAGAAAAGAGGAAGGATTATTGCTCTGCAGTGGATACCAGGTCATGTTGGTATATATGGCAATGAACAAGCTGAAAAGTTAGCTAAGCTCGGTTGTGCAGAGAACCAGCCTCTGGTTCTGGTGAGAACCAGACTTTCCTACAGAACAGTAAAATCAATTATAACTTCTTATTGTAAGGATAGGACAAGCGCTAGACACAAATTTCAAACGGAAGGAAGGAAGTGGGAGAGCCTACAGCATAAGGATAAACAAAGCCCCGGCAATCTTAGCAGAGCTGAAGGAGTGGCTTGTTTTCGCCTAGTTACAGGACATGATCTGCTCCTAAAATACCTTCATTAAATTGGCATCATAGATTCACCGAAATGTCCTCTATGCAACATGGGAAATATGGATGGAGACCATCTTTTGACATGTATTGGTCTGGAAGATATTCAGCAGGATGCAGACCAACTAACAGCAAAAGTAAACTTGTATTGAGCTGTGAGTGGGAAAATGGCGTAATAGCCTACATCCTATGGTGAAGAAAAAACAAAAGATTGTACCAACTACTAACATTTATCAAAAAAACAAATTTGGTTTAACTCATTGTTCCAACTGGTTGACATAATTGAAAATGCTACAAATATTATACATCTTATACCTGCCAAAACACAATCAGGCTTTTAAAAAACAAAAAATATTTATGAAAGGAATATGGTCCGGGTGCAGTCAAAAAAACTCA
>NW_027110755.1:1438561-1439255 GCF_000696795.3 Halyomorpha halys | reverse complement strand
AGTAACAGATATCTGAAATAGTAACAGAATCTGTTACCTTAACCTTGAGATAGGTTCGTACATTGCATTGTTATCATTTATTATTCATTGTATAGATATTGCTAAGTATTATGTACAGAAATTATTAATATACAAAAATGACAATGTCTTTTTACAAAATGAACTGATTTATAAATTTGAGAGCTTCAGTGAGGCTCGAGGTGGAGCGCTCTGGTGAGTTGTGGTCCAACTACTTGCTCCCTCTCGCTACACCAGGTTTATGGATTTTAGGGAGTCCGTATAAGCGGGGGGCTGAAGAATTATAAGAAATGAGGTTGAGGTAGGTGGGGCGGTTAATCTGGCTGGTTTCAAGCAGGCTCCTGAGGAGTGAGTTGAACTGAACCATAAGTGAGCGAGTACGGTCCCGAGTGGTAGGTCGGTAAGTAGTAGTGTCAGACAGTAGGATGTTAATTTTGTCAACGTATTCAGATTTGTCCATAAGCACAGTCGAGTTACCCTTGTCAGCTTTAGTGATTATAAGTTGGTCGTTAGATTTGATAAAGGAGCGGGTGTAAGAAAGGTCTTTGAAAAATAAGGGAGAAGAATGGAAGAACGGGGTGGAGGGTGTTGGAGGTGATTGGAAATAATGTTACAAGTGCGCATACGAGAAAGCTCCCTGTCTTCTTCAGAAATACTAAAAAGATCGTCTCGATAA
>NW_027110755.1:1435513-1436496 GCF_000696795.3 Halyomorpha halys | reverse complement strand
GAAACTGTTGTTGAGGAGGGCCATGTTATTTTCGCCAATAACGGAAGTAAGGCCGATTAATATCAGTAGGGCGATGTACAATAGTAGAGTTGGAGAGATGATGGCAGTGGGGATGTACAAGATCAGACGATGAAGCAAACGATGACGAAGTTTGAAGAGATGATGAAGGCTGAAGAGGTGTGGAAGTAAGAGAAGATGAAGTAGGAGTAATGGTACCTGGAGAGTTCCGGTGACGAGGTGATGACGTAACAATACGGCGGTTAAACAGACGAGCACTGCGGCGGATATTACCGTATATATAGTAGAATTTATTTGAGTTTTTTTGACCGCACCCGGACTATATTCCTTTCATCTTTACACACGGTCAATCAATAATCTATCAATATATACGGCAATATCCGCCGCAGTGCTCGTCTGTTTAAGTGCTTCATCTCGGCAATCAGTGTAATTTCCCGCTCTCCCCGGCTCTAGTCCGTCCGCTTCATCTCGGCAACTAGAGCTGTACCTAGCCTTATCAGCTTACTGGTCCGTCCGCTTCATCTCGGCAACTAGTAAGCTGGTTCCTATCTTGACAGTTCTAGTCCGTCCGCTTCATCTCGGCAACTAGAACTGTTACTCTGCCACCGACTCTCTCACCTAGACCTCCTCTACCTGCGTCAGTGTCCAGGACTCATCCTCTGGCACGGTCGTTCCTAACTTATAATGAATACGCCTTGTCGTGGGCCTTCTGTAAAGAAATATCAGGCTGGAGAAATCGCCTAAGACCAGACAACCCCGACACTGGTAACCCCCTTCGCCCCATCATTTCTATATCAATGCTCCCTCCTCTAAACTCAGTAAATTTCTTCTTCCTGCCCTTCAAATCCTCAGCCACAATAACTCTTGTGATATCCGTAATTCCTTCCACCTTAAAGAACTATTACAATCCTTCAACATACCTGACAACTTTATCTTAACCTCCTTTGATGCCGAAAGCCTTTTTA
>NW_027110755.1:1425477-1433630 GCF_000696795.3 Halyomorpha halys | reverse complement strand
ATTATATCTTACATTTTTACATTTTATACTCCTTTTATTTTACACTTATGTTTTTGTTTTCCTTTTGTAACTATGTGTTTGTATCTTTTTTAGCCCTGATGAAGCCCTGCAATGTGGGGCGAAATGTTGGCTCAATAAAATAGTATAATTCTACTATTTGAGTTTTTTTGACCGCACCCGGACCATATTCCTTTCATCTTTACACACGGTCAATCAATAATCCTCCAGTATTCCAAAAAATATTTACTATTATTTAAGAATATTTGAATTATAGAACAATATGTAAAAATTTTTCTACCTATCAAATTTAAATCATGTTCCCCCAGCTAAAGAACAACTTATTTTTTTTTCATTCACCATTTATTTCAATTGTTTATTTTATTATATTTATTTGTTTATTTTTATAATACTAAATTACGTTTTCAGTATGTATTGATCAGATAAAATTTAATTACTTATTTAGTTTTCTGGAAAAAAAAAAAAATTACTTTTCAATTAATTTAAAAATAGATAGACATGACACAATCTCACAAGAAGAGATCATAACAAAAAAAAGGCAACCCTTCCCAGCTGGACCCACCCCACTAAAGACCCTTAGGGAGCGACGGTCCTATATCACTTTTGAAATAATTGCTTAAAACAAGAAGAGGAGACTTAAGATAGTTTAATTGAGTTAAAATATTTAATTAATATTTAAAAAGCGCCTGAGATTGGAAAACAGCGTTTAATAAGGATACTGTTAAGGAAAGCTCTAGCAAAGGGAGGACACAGTTAGGGGGGCACTAATTATAACCAAGTTTATATTTATTATTCAAAAATATTGGACACTTGTCCTGTCGTTCTACCAGTAGGCCCAAGAAGCCAAGAAAAAAATATATAAAATTTTTAAAAACAATTTATTATTATTTTGCGTCAAAATATATGTCCTTTTGACACCATAAAAATTCAAATTTGATAGCAGAGATCACGGGGAGGCATGGAAGATAGATTTTCAGGATTTTTGTAGAAAAAAAAGTAGGATTAAAATATTAATTAAAAATTATAATAAAGTATTAGTATCATAAATTATTAAAACTAAATCAAAATTATTAGAACAATCTTTTTCTTATTTCTTTGAAAACTGGAATTAAAGGATTTTTTTGGGATACTAGAATCAAATATGAACTTGTTTTATACTAACTTTTTAGAATTAATTTTTTGGTTGTTACTGACTATTGATGTGTACAAAATATAACTTTATGAAATGTAAGGCTACTTCTAGGAACTCTTATCTCAGAATATATGCAATGAACAAAATAAATCAACATGTTATTATTATTTTCTGAGGATATTTTGTTCAAAAGGAAACAATTGCATTCATCCTACAATTGAGTTATTACCAAAATGTAGCTAGTAATATTTTTTTTACTTTTACTACTATTAAAACAATCATTGCAACTGGCATTGTCTTCCAAGTCATGGCTCATTTAATAGACTGATTAGTTCAATAATTGGCAGTACAGTTTGATTTTTCTCATCTGTTCAATCATGATGTTATACTCAAGCCTATTTTTTTTATTGTTTTCAATTGTACATCCAGTAAACACCCAAATCATGGCAACAGAAATTATTGAAAGTGAAAAAGATGATAATAGTGAAAATATGTTAAATAATAAATTTGACTCTTTTGTAAAATCGGTTGACCCAAAAGATTTGTTTAAAATCGGTCCAACAAAAGATGAAAATACTTCTGAAGAAAAACATATAGAGACTAGTGGTATTCTCAATGTTCCAGCAAAAAAAGATGGGAGGAAAAAAATTTGGGTGTTAGCGGATGGGGGTACTGGTGATCTTGGCATGTATGATGTTATCAGGAAAACAGGTCTTTCTTCTTTGAAGTTAAAACGGTATAAACTACTAATCATATATTAGATATAGTAATTTATCATGTTTAATTTAGCTTATCTAGATGTAATTAATACATTGTGTATAATACCTGAGTTAAATAATATAATTAAATATTTAGTATACAATGCTATTAAGCATTATTGAATTGTAAAATTTGGTATAAAAGAAGAAAATAAGGAATTCATTTGAAATTTTTACTTTTGGTTAAGTCTATATTTCCTAAGGTGTGGAGATTTTGGGGAAAAAAAATCCATTGTTATTTTCCGAAAAAGTGTGTCACATCCTTGAGCTATGAACAAAGTCGCACAAATACAATACTATTAATTTTCAAGGATTTATTGATGATGGAGATATGAAAATAAAATAATAAATTTTTCTAAACCAAAATAAATAATAATAATAAATAAATAAATAAATTAATAGAAATCAGTTTCGTAGGTAGACATTTATTGCCCATTTAGTATTTTATGGAGAGGATACAGTCAACACCATGCCCACAATTGCCCACATTTTTTCTGATGATTAATATTGGGTAGAGATTTTTAAAATTAAATAAACCCAGAAAACGTTTGTCAAACTACTCAGTTAATACCAACATTTTACTTATAAAATTAAATTTTCCTTATTTATGTATATTTTGACTCTTTTAATGTTATCTATTTTTTTAAAATTTTGATATGAATGTATTATTTATTTGTATCACTATTATTTTTTACCCATGAAACCTGGGATTTCAACCCAAAGGTTATGCATTGGATTTATACAGCAATAATATGACTGAGAATCTACTTTGGAATTATTGTGTGGTGGACAGCTCTGTGTAGGGTTTCCCAAGTGAAAATGTTCAGTAAGATCCAAAGGATGGCCTAGTTTGGCATAACTGGGACATTTTGCACAACAACTAAAGTATTAGAAGTCTTGCTTTCTTTAATACTGCTCCACTTATTGGTTAAAGGGGAAGCAGTCTCGCCTATCTAAGAATAAAAGAAAATAGACAGTGGAAAGAAATGGGAGAATTTATTGGTCATGCGACCAAGGTCACCTCTACATTGGTGAGAGAGTGTAAATAAGCCTTAGAGTCATCAGCGAGCTTAAAGAAGCTTAAGTTAGTGTGGGTCCCAAGACATAAAGGAATCACAGGCAATGAGAAAGCTGACCAGCTTGCTGGAAAGAAGACCAGAACCATTCCTAGGCATTTCTAAAAGGTATCAGAGAAAAGAAGCTCTTGACTGGACATGGAAAATAGCAGGCAAGGATTGGAGGGAATGTACAGGCCCTACAATACTAATAACTAAACCCTTACAGGTCATTGCAGACTTAAAAGACATCTTAAGATTTGTGGAGTAGTTCACGATGAAACTTGCTGCTTTGCATTACGTAGCAGCTTGTGGCCAGTATACGTCACTAAGATATAGGGTTCTAGGCTCTGATAGAATCGAAGAAAATGAGGCTTCCTCTATAGAGGCGTCTCTTTTAAGTTTCATTAGAAAGTCAAAAAGATTTAATATAGAGCCATTCCATTGCTTTGTCTTGGGGTAGGCAAACAGGACCAATAGGTCCACTTGCTAGACTTGTTCTCCCCATCATTACAAGTACCATTACCAGTACCCAGGATAGTGGCAAATTTTAATATTAATCTATAAATAATATGTAATTGAAAATAAAAAAAAAAAAAAAAAAAAAGATCGGGAGATATACCCATGGGGTTATTTCGCATCTTTTTATTATAAAATGAATAGCCTTTTATTTATGCAATAAATTAAAATCATTACAAAATATAATATAAACATTGAAAGAAGATAGAGAGAAAATACAAATTTATTTATATATTGTAATATGCTCTTTTTTAGTAAATAGTATATTTTGATGTATAAATGGTTTTTTATATGTTTTATTTTATGTATCATTTTAATATTCATTTGTTTTGTTTATCCAAAAAGCAAGCTAACCAAGTTTCATTGTTTATTATAACTTCGTGATACAAAAAAACAAGATGGCGGTATGTGGAATCAAGGCCATGTTGAGCAGATTCAAATATCATAAAAAACTATTTTAACTCTTCCCATCATAATTGAAAATACAGTAAATTAAAGGAAAAATAGGAATCAAGAAATAGTGCAAATGAATAATATTCAGAAAATAAATCATTTGCAAAAATCCCTAACTGTTGGGCAAAAATCGATGTTTACATGTAACCTCAAGGCAGGTTCATTTTGAGAAGAAGCAGTCGTGTCTGGGGCTCCAGAGAGAGAGGATGAAGCTTCATGAATTTCTGTCCAGCAAGAGTAGGAAGCCATATTGGACGCTAAGACAAGAACAATAAGAAAAAAGAATACACCAAGGAATCATCAAAGGAAGATCGTGAGCTTGTTTAGTTTTTGCTATACGTAAAAAGAGATACATTGTAAAATAGATATTAATTAAATTAAGAGAAATTATTGTAAATGCCTGTTCTGATTGTCTAGTAACAACACGCCCTGAGATTAAGAGTCTTGTTATATAATAAAATTAATTATTAACTATTTGATATTAAAGTTCTTAAATTAGAACCCAAAGTATCTCTTATATTTGAAAAAAATTATAAAACGAGCAAAGATTCTATTTATTTTATTTTTAATAATTATAAAATTATTACAATATATATAATAGTTGACAAAACATTAGCTTCTATCAATTTTCTCTCCATCTTTCTCTTTCTGTATCCTTTCCTGCATAGGCCTTCCTTTTGGGGAGTAATAGTAATAGTCAGCACTTCCCAGGGTGACCAGCCCTATTGAGAGGCGAGTTCTTTCCCTTTCTTCTTCCATACATCCCTGTCCCTAGCAGCTCTCCACCAGAGGGGCCTGTCATCCTCTTGAACATATCACTCCATCTTTTCTTTTGACATCCTCTTCTTCTTTGAAGGTCCTATGGAGTCCATTCTGTGGCAATTTTTGACCATCTGTCATCATTGCATCGAAGGAGATGCCCTGCCCATTTCTATTTGCTCAATCTTGTCATCTTCAGTGTGTGAGTGAGTCCTGTTTCTTTCTGAATCCAAGCCTTTTATATTCGATCTCTTTTGCTCTCATTCACAAAGTTTCTTCCAATATTATTTTGCCACACCGGCAATTTCCTCTCCTGAGCTGTAGTCAGTGACCACACTTGGCATCCATAAGTGACTACTGTGCTAATGCAACTATCGAAGACCTACCTTTTAAGGTCAATACTTGTTTTTCCCTTCATTATATGCCTAAAACTTTTTCCAACCGAGTACCAATCTCCTCTGGACCTCTTTTGCTCCTCTATCCATGAATGATATTAACTGACCCAGATAAATATGTTCTTCAACATATGCCAATTTATGGTTGTTAATTTCACACTCCTCTTTTATGCCATTTGTCATAAGTTTCGTCTTCTGGTAGTTTGGATAAAGACCAACCTCTTCACACAATGCCAGAAGCTGTTTCATCATTTGTCTCAGTTGTTCAATGCCATTTGCAAAGAGCACATCACCCTGTCGCACACCCCTCTCAATATCAAAGCTTTGCCCTTTCTTTTCAGTAGCCATCCATCATTTACCTTTGGACAGTTCTTTTTGAATCCTTTTTGTAGACCTGCTCTCTGCTAAAATAACTTCAAAGTGTAATTAATTATAATAATGCTATTTTTTGTGTTTTTCTGGGATAAAGTTGGAGTTATGCACAGGAACAAGAAACGAACAAAAAAAAGAAAACCCTGGTCATTGAAATCAATTTAAGTATAATACTTAAATTTGTTGTAAATAGTACTGTTAAGACAATGATTAATAATTAAGTTATAAATATTTTGTGAATAGTATTCAATTCGATTACATTTATTTTTATTTCTATTGTTTTCGTTACTATTTTTAATCATTTTAAAAGAAACATATGTATTTTACATTAGTAATATAATGATTAAATAACAGAAACATTGCTGAGAGTTGTTAGAACTGTTAGCAACTGTGCAAAGGCGTTGTCTAGCTCCAGGCAGACGATCTAAATTTTAAAATGAGTTGCTGCTAATTAGTCGCCTAACTAGACGACTAAGTAACTAATAACTAAATTTCAGTTTTACAGAAAAATTTACTGTCAGTTATGAAGTCTGACTTTTTGAAATGTTATAACCTTTTGTCATACAGTTTGATGAATTTTGAGATATTAATATTGTTGGTATATCAAGATATTATGTATTTCTCATTATTTCCTTCAAATTCTAGACTTGACCTCATGACCCTGGAACCTCAATTGTTTTTAAATTGTTATACCGTGTAACTTAGTAATTTATATGACGGCCTTTTTATAAAAATAGATTACTAAAAAGGTAAGAAACAAAATCCAATCGAAAAACAAAACAAAAAGATCAGTGAAATGTTTTTATTTTTTTTAATGGTAGAAAATGTAGTAATTGTAGAGAATGACCCATTTCCCAGGTGTTACGTAGGTATCCTAGCTTTTCTTCTTCTTTTTTTTTTAAAGATGATCACTTTATTTGTATTAAATGATGACGTAAGGGTTCCACCATTTTTTTCCTCCTACCAAAGGGTTCCGCAACCAAAAAAGGGTTGTGAACCAATGTGCTAAGTTTGATAGAACCAATGAGGGAAGTTGAATAGCTTTCTTTCTTTGTCTTATGGATTTTTTTGGCATAATAATGTGCTCCTTATTATGTAAAAACGTAAGAAAATTAGGTTACATTTTCTTGTTGTATGATTATAGTTATAGCACCTATTTAACAACTAGATTTTATTTATTCGTCATCCTATCATTTCTTCATTTTGAATTTGGCATGAATCTAACCATTATAAACCAAAATAATATGCATTAAAATATATATATATATATATATATATAGTTTTTATAGTCTTTATGTTGTTTTTCAAAAATCACAAAAATAGTAATAACTTGAACAAAAAGCTACCAATCTACACAAAAATTGGGAACGTATGTTAGGTATTAAGTAAAAGTTATGGGATGCGTGTTTTTTAAAATTAGAGGTGAACATGAAACATGTTAAATGAAAGAACATGATTATTAAATGAGATCTAAACATTACTGTACCTCGATAGGTTGGTAATAATTATTTTAATAAATAAAATCCAAGAAAATTGTTGGTTTCTTTCAAATAAATACCTATAATGTAAAATGGTTATACATTATAGGTATTTAAAATATAAAAGTTCAATTGGAAATCTAAATATTTAACAAACATATATTATGTAAGCTATTTTAATATTAATATCAATAACATTGATCACAAATTATTACTAACGCAGTTGTTGTTTTTTTTTCAGAAGTAATGTGAAGAAATACTTTCTCCAAAATAGGGAAAATTCCAGCCTCAGCTATGAAAAACCGATCCAACATTCACGAAGACAATTCTCCGGCCAAAGAAATCCAAACTCCAGTTTAGAAAATCCCATCTCTGGTTTTAGACAACTCGCCTACGGTTCAGGAAATCATAAATCCGGATTAGGGAATTTATTTTCTGGTTCAGGAAACCCACTCTCCAGTGTAGGAAACCCGATCTTCAGTGCAAGAAATTTCGTCTCCGGTTTAGCAAAACCGATATCCAGTTTAGGAGGTATGGCACCCAATCCAAGAAATTCAATCTCCGAATTACGATTTTCAAAGCTCGGTTTTAGAAATATGGTTACCGGTTTAGAAAATCCGAACTCCGATTTAGAAAATATGTTCTCTGGTTCACGAGATCAAATTTCCCGATTAGATAATCACATCCCCGGTTTAAGAATTTCCGACTCAGCAAATCCGATCTCGGGCTTAGGAAATATATTCTCTGGTTCTCGAGATCAAATTTCCCGATTAGGTAATCTGTTCCCCGGTTTAAGAATTTCCGACTCAGCAAACCTGATCTCGGGCTTAGGACATATATTCTCTGGTTCACAAGATCAAATTTCCCAATCAGGTAATCAGATATCCGATTTAAGAATTTCCGACTCAGCAAATCCGATCTCGGGCTTAGGAAATATATTCTCTGGTTCACATGATCAAAATTCCCAAATAGGTAATCAGATCCCCGGTATAGAAATTTCCGATTCAGTAAATCCGATCTCGGGCTTAGGAAAGACACTCTCTGGTTCACGAGATCAAATTTCCCGATTAGGTAATCAGATCCCCGGTTTAAAAATTTCCGGCTCAGCGAATCCGATCTCGGGCTTAGGAAATATACTCTCTGGTTCAGGAGATCAAATTTCCCGATTAGGTAATCAAATCCACGGTTTAAAAATTTCGGACTCAGCAAATCCG
>NW_027110755.1:1424121-1425132 GCF_000696795.3 Halyomorpha halys | reverse complement strand
TCCTTCCAGCGCTCTAGGGCACTGTGACGTGATTCCGCGTCTGTCAATTTCCTGCTTCCGTATGCTACTGGCCGCTCTCCCTTCTCGCTATCCTGCGAAAGCACCGCCCCCAACGCGTATTCACTGGCATCCGTCGTAATTGTGAACCGTTTACTGACGCCTGGGAACGCCAGTACCGGTTCTCTCTGCAACCTTTCCACGCACCGTTTGATGTTATTCTCCATGGCCGGCGTTACCACTATACGGCTACCCTTTTTCAGGAGATTGTTAAGAGGGACTAAATGCTCCGCCATCTCTGGCACGAAACGTCGGTAATAATTAAGGGCACCCAACAACCGCCTGACTCCATTTACATCCTTGGGGACTGCCATTCGTTGTAGAGCTTCCACTTTGTGCGCATCGGGTTTAACCCCGTCCTTGGAGATGATGTGCCCCAGGAAACCGATCTCCTCCTGACCCAACGACGATTTTTCCCGAGACAATTTGAGTCCAAACTGGCGGATTCTGTTAAATACAGTCTCCAAGTGTACTCTGTGTTCCCTCTCTGACTTACTAAAGACTAATAAATCATCCATATACACTTGACACATGGACTCATCTATACCCCTAAGAAATTCGTCCATAAGTCTCTGAAAGGTGATGGGGGCGTTTTTCAGTCCAAATGGCATTCGCATAAATTCGTAGAGTGCCCGTTCGAACGTGAATGCTGTTTTCGGTTGGTCCCTTGGGTGCATCCTTATTTGATGAAACCCAGCCTTGAGATCTAGAGTGCTAAATATCGTCGATCCGCCCAACCTATCTAGAATATCAACCAACCGGGGAATAGGGTACCGCTCATCCACCGTATTCTCGTTTAGTTTTCGGTAGTCGATGACTACTCGGTACTTTTCCTTTTTCTCCCCCGCGACTGCTTTCTTCTTTACAGCCCATAAGGGGCTATTATAGGGCGAAGTGCTATTCACGATAATTCCCTGTTCCCTTAAGTTCTCAATTTCCTCCCGTATATGCTCA
>NW_027110755.1:1423029-1423901 GCF_000696795.3 Halyomorpha halys | reverse complement strand
TCTCTGGTTCACGAGATCAAATTTCCCGATTAGGTAATCAGATCTCCGGTTTAAAAATTTCCGGCTCAACGAATCCGATCTCGGGCTTAGGAAATATACTCTCTGGTTCACGAGATCAAATTTCCCGATTAGGTAATCAATTCCCCGGTATAGAAATTACCGATTCAGTAAATCCGATCTCGGGCTTAGGAAAGACACTCTCTGGTTCACGAGATCAAATTTCCCGATTAGGTAATCAGATCCCCGGTTTCAAAATTTCCGGCTCAGCAAATCCAATTTCGGGCTTAGGAAATATACTCTCTGGTTCACGAGATCAAATTTCCCAATTAGGTACTCAGATCCCCGGCTTAAAAATTTCAAGCTCAGCAAATCCGATCACGGGCTTAGGAAATATACTCTCTGGTTCAGGAGATCAAATTTCCCGATTAGGTAATCAAATCCACGGTTTAAAAATTTCGGACTCAGCAAATCCTATCTCGGGCTTAGGAAATATACTCTCTGGTTCACGAGATCAAATTTCCGGGTTAGGTAATCAGATCCCCGGTTTAAAAATTTCCGGCTCAGCAAATCCGATCACGGGCTTAGGAAATATACTCTCTGGTTCACGAGATCAAATTTCCGGATCAGGTAATCAGATCCCCGGTATAGAAATTTCCGACTCAGTAAATCCAATCTCGGGCTTAGGAAAGACACTCTCTGGTTCACGAGATCAAATTTCCCGATTAGGTAATCAAATCCCCGGTTTAAAAATTTCCACCTCAGCAAATCCGATCTCGGGCTTAGGAAATATACTCTCTGGTTCACGAGATAATATTTCCCGATTAGGTAATCAGATCCCCGGTTTAAAAATTTCCAGCCCAGCAAAAACGATC
>NW_027110755.1:1421194-1422979 GCF_000696795.3 Halyomorpha halys | reverse complement strand
AAAAATTTCCGGCTCAGCAAATCCGATCTCGGGCTTAGGAAATATACATTCTGGTTCACGAGATCAAATTTCCAGATTAGGTAATCAGATCCCCGACATAAAAATTTCCGGCTCAGCAAATCCGATTACGGACTTGGGAAATATACTCTCTGGTTCACGAGATCAAATTTCCCGATTAGGTAATCAGGATTCCGGTTTAAAAATTTCCGGCTCAGCAAATCCGATCTCGGGCTTAGGAAATATAGATTCTGGTTCACGAGATCAAATTTCCCGATTAGGTAATCAGGATCCCGGTTTAAAAATTTCCGGCTCAGAATATCCGATCTCGGGCTTAGGAAATATACATTCTGGTTTACGAGATCAAATTTCTGGATTAGGTAATCAGATCCCCGGTTTAAAAATTTCCGGCTCAGCAAATCCTATCTCGGGCTTAGGAAAGACACTCTCTGGTTCACGAGATCAAATTTCCCGATTAGGTAATCAAATCCCCGGTTTAAAAATTTCCAGCTCAGCAAATCCGATCTCGGGCTTAGGAAATATACATTCTGGTTCACGAGATCAAATTTCTGGATTAGGCAATCAGATCCCCGGTATAAAAATTTCCGACTCAGCAAATCCGATCTCGGGCTTAGGAAAGACACCCTCTGGTTCACGAGATCAAATTTCCCAATTAGGTAATCAGATCCCTGGTTCAAAAATTTCCGGCTCAGCTAATACGATCTCGGGCTTAGGAAATATACTTTCTGGTTCACGAGATCAAATTTCCGGATTAGGTAATCAGATCCACGGCATAAAAATTTCCAGCTCAGAAAATCCGATCTGGGGCTTAGGAAATATACTTTCTGGTTCACGAGATCAAATTTCCCGATTAGGTAATCAGATCCCTGGTTTTATAATTTCCGACTCAGCAAATCCGATATCGGGCTTAGGAAATATATTCTCTGGTTCACGTGATCTAATTTCCCGATTAGGTAATCAGTTCCCCGGTTTAATAATTTCCGGCTCAGAAAATCCGATCTCGGGCTTAGGAAATATATTCTCTGGTTCACGAGATCTAATTTCCCTATTAGGTAATCAGATCCCCGGTTTAATAATTTACGGCTCAGCAAATCCGAACTCGGGCTTAGGAAATATATTCTCTGGTTCTCGAGATCTAATTTCCCGATTAGGTAATCAGATCCCCGGTTTAATAATTTCCGGCTCAGCAAATCCGATCTGGGGCTTAGGAAATATATTCTCTGGTTCAGGAGATCAAATTTCCCGATTAGGTAATCAAATCCACGGTTTAAAAATTTCGGACTCAGCAAATCCGATCATGGGCTTAGGAAATATATTCTCTGGTTCACGAGATCAAATTTCCCGATTAGGTAATCAGATCCACGATTTAAAAATTTCCGACACAGCAAATCCGATCTCAGGCTTAGGAAATATATTCTCTGGTTCACGAGATCTAATTTCCCGATTAGGTAATCAGATCCCCGGTTTAATAGTTTCCGGCTCAGCAAATCCGATCTCGGGCTTAGGAAATATATTCTCTGGTTCTCGAGATCTAATTTCCCGATTAGGTAGTCCGATCCCCGGTTTAATTATTTCCGACTCAGCAAATGCGATCTCGGGCTTAGGAAATATATTCTCTGGTTCGCGTGATCTAATTTCCCGATTAGGTAATCAGATCCCCGGTTTAAATATCTCCGGCTCAGCAAATCCGATCTCGGGCTTAGGAAATATATTCTCTGGTTCACGTGAACTAATTTCCCGATTAGGTAATCAGATCCCTGGTTTAAA
>NW_027110755.1:1400943-1420679 GCF_000696795.3 Halyomorpha halys | reverse complement strand
CCCTGTTTAAACATTTCCGCCTCAGGAAATTCGATCTCGGGCTTAGAAAATATATTCTCTGGTTCACGTGATCTAATTTCCCGATTAGGTAATCAAAACCCCGGTTTAAACTTTTCCGGCTCAGCAAATCCGATTTCGGTCTTAGGAAATATATTCTCTGGTTCACGTGATCTAATTTCCCGATTAGGTAATCAGATACCCGGTTTTAGAAATTCCGACTCAGCAAATCCGATCTCTGGTTTTGGAATTCAGGACTACGTTTCTGGAAATCCTAACTCCGGTCCAGGAATTTCGGGTTACGTCTCAAGAAATCATAACTCCGACTCAGGAATTTCGGGCTACGGCTCAAGAAATCCTTACTCCAGCTTAGGAATTTCGGGCTACCGCTCAAGAAATCCTCAATCCGGTTCAAGAAATCCTCAGTTTGTGAAATCCAAAGTCCGGCTCCTCTCTCAAAGAAATTCGGGCTTGAATCTTGCGAAACCATTAGCAACTTTTGGCAATCTGATATCCAGGGTAGGCAAATCGTTGCTCGGTTTTAGAAGTTCGATCTCCGGTTTAGGAAATCCTGTTTCCGGTTCAGGAAATCCGGGCACGGTTCAGGAAATCCAATCTAAGAAGTTAATTCCCCAGTTTAGGAAATTAGGTCTGAAGATTCCAGCTAAATACAATATATAATAAACAGTTTTCCGTTATTGTCAATAGAAATAAATAAATTGTACTAAAAATAATTAAACGGACCCATTTGTTTTTGCCTTATCATTTCAACTTATTCTTTGATGTAAGATCCGTTTTACCGTTTGTTAGTTATTCATTTTCCCAGGGCTTAGAGGACTCAACAGGTGTAATAAAGCTCACTAGCAAAACATTTTGTTAACCAAAGAATTGTATTTTTGTAGCATTTTTATAAATAAAAAAACAAAACAAATTTACGGTATAGGATGCTACGTAACTTATGGTACAGGTAAGTAAAGCGTGCTCGACAATCTCTGGAACTCGACAACTTGGCTATATAATAAGGGTTGATGTTTTTGCCATTTTAGATTAAGCTTGGAGCCATCAACCCCCCACCGATTTCTTCGTTCTTATGAGTTTTTTTATTGAATATCGCGTCTTCACCGGTCCTCACTCCGATGGATTCAACCAGACTTCCACTCTAAGTCATGTGCTGTCAATTTTCTTCCTGCAGAAGGAGGTCGTTTAGTTTCCCCCTGCGTATAACTTTTTTTATATTGCATTTTTCATTATAGTGGGAGGGGGAGGGGGTTATCTATAGGTGACTATATTTTAACAATATCTGGGGGTGTCAATTTTTCATTTCATAGGTCGACCAAAGAAAAGAAAAACACCAGACTGGGTTAAAACCAGCGCCATGCAAAGAACAGTACCTCCACAGCTACGGTCGGCCCCCTTTGCGACTTAAAGGACGCTACATCGAATACACACTTAATGATTTACTTTTTTATTGTAAAATATAATGTTACATAAACATTGAAACTAACTTCTTACAAACGAGGAAGAACTCAGCTGAAGGCAGAGGACGTTATCTCATAAGCCTAGTAACTATCCAAATAATCTTCTGCCCTTTGGCCAAAATGTATACATAAAAATAACTATAGTAGGAGGATGCTAAACTGAAAGAAGGAGTCTTTGTCTAATCGAATTTTTTGTGGCCAATTGGTGGGGGACAAAGAGAATTCATCTAATTGGTTTTCTTTAAATTAGAATGAGAAGACTTTAGAAAACCCCAATGATATCCGTAGATTGCTTAGCTATTAATGTGGGTAATATAAAAACCAATGAGATCCAAGCTACAAGGGGAAAAAGCATTTTTGAAAGAGGGATACGATGGACTATGGGAACTAACTTGCATATATTAAACATAAAATAGTTAGACAGATGCGAGTCCCCTGTGAGCTCACAGTTTGGACCTGCTTAATGCTCAGTTCTTGCCTTCAATAGTGATTAAGTAGAATTCTATGATTTGACAAAGAAACAGGTTTACTTCCTTTGGTCTCGAAGCGGCCTGTTTGGTCATATGTTCAGAACAATTATCTAATTTATAACAAGAGCAGTTGAAGGCTGTTATGTTATGTAATAATAGATGTTAAATTCTATTAATAACAATAGCGTTCCTCGTGAGACACGTTTCATATCCTCTCCCAAGTGACTCGCATATTTCATATCGCAGCCATTCGCTTGTCTTCAGCCTGTGCGAGAGATTCAGATTCCTTGCAGAGGATGCATACCCCAAAATAGCCCAAACCTCTTCCTGACTTATGACTGTTGGGTATCTGAGGCCACAAAATGGGGTCCGATATGACTCAGTCCATTAAAAGCTAGATTTCCTTCAGACGTAGTCAGAGTGAGACTACAGAGCAGATTTCTAGGAATACTCCCCAGTACTCCGGTAAGTTGGAAAACACCAAATTAAGTTTTAACAGTCATTATAATACCTATACTTTGCTACCACGAAATTTTTATTTTTTCCTTTTCTTAATCGTGGCACCAAAATCATCAACACGTACGCAGTTGAGTTTGTTTCATAAATGTACGTTTCATCTCTCTGTTTTAATCAAATGTTATACCAAATTACATTAGTGATAATCTTTAGGAATGCGTGTTCCACAATTAATTTTGTGATTTTGGAAGAAAACAATAGTCTCAGTTATTAAAAAGATGTGCTTTGTTAAGCAGTTTTTTTTGTTCAAGTAGAACACAAATTATTCTTTCATTGGTGCATATACGCTGACAATAATAACATTATAAAACTTTTCTGATCCTTTTTCCTGAACTGCTTTCATTACGGTATCTCTCAAATCTTTTTCACCAAGTAACACTCATCATGGCCAAATCGTTACATATCATTCACACCTGCTATTTCAAAAGAATTGAATGAGGAGGGCTGGAACAAGACCAATAAAGGTGTATTGATTTTAGAAGAAGGTTCGAAAGTAAATTACTAAAGGGTGTCATTCAAAGTAGTAAAAAGAACGTTAACAAGGTTTGACAGTCAATACCAGCCGATGTTTTAAAAATAACGGTCAGTTGAATTAAATATAAAATATTATCTAAAAGAAAAATTGCCTATGTTTTGTTATTATTAATAATTATTCGGAGAAATGATTCAATTGTTTCGTAAACTGTTCAACAGGTACAGAAAATGATCTTGAAAAGGAAGTATTGAACAATTTGTGGGAAGTGCATTTTATTTTACATAAACCTAAGATTTTCTCTCATTTTTCATTCAGTGATAATTTTTTTCAAAGCTACCAGTCCTAGAAAAGTAGCACATTTTGAAGTAGTTTGGTTGGGGATCTATACAGTTTTTCAAAAATCTGTTTTTGTTTTTTTTCGAAACCAGGAGATTTATACGCATTATTAATATACACAGTTTCAGGAGTTATCATATGCTTTCTACCGTTTTCTATTAAAAATGAGGAATTTATTGTTAACTAATGGTACATTACGTTTAATTCGATGTATTGTCCATCGGCAGCCACTGTCTTTTCTCATCTTTCTGGCATACCACGTCAGAAGAACTCTTCATCTTTTGAGGCTACAATCGAATCGACCCAATTGTTGTATTTTTATGCGACGTAAAACAATGCTCAAACAGACTATGAGCCATCGACCAGTACAAGTGGTAATGGGAAGAGGATATGCCTGGTGAATACAGCGGATGGATTTCCAAATTAAGTGTTATTAAATAGGTTTTACGGACGAGCATTATGGTATAGGCAAATAATTTCTGGAGAAGTAACAGCCACGTTTTTCATTGAGTGTTTGACTCTATTTCATGAATTGTGTTTGGTAGAGTTCTCCAGTAACGGTTAGAGCAAGTAAAAAAGCATGAGTTTTTATATAAATATTCTGCTTGGCTGTTAATTTTATAAGACGACAAGATGGTCTCCATGATTTTCCTTTCTTTGGGTTATTGTGAGGGATTTATTTTTGATCACTTGAATAATTTCTGGAGAAGTAACAGCCACGTTTTTCATTGAGTGTTTGACTCTATTTCATGAATTGTGTTTGGTAGAGTTCTCCAGTAACGGTTAGAGCAACTAAAAAAGCATGAGTTTTTATATAAATATTCTGCTTGGCTGTGAATGTTATAAGACGGCAAGATGGTCTCCATGATTTTCCTTTCTTTGGGTTATTGTGAGTGATTTATTTTTTATCACTAATGCAAACAACCTTTTTTTTAAGGCTTCAGTTTATATAGAACCCGATTTCCTTGGTCTCATTATTCTCTACGATTTTAAATGTTGTGACTCACTGGTTGATTAACTTTTTGCTAATGTTAATGCAAGTTCTTTTTTTGTTTGGAATGAATCATCCTCCAATAATACTTCCGCTTCTGTCTTAGTACACTTTCCACCTTCCACTACATTCTTTGTCTTCCACGTCAAACTCACCTTTCTAAACTTTTAAACATTCAGGGCAACTTATCTCACTCAAGGCAGCCTCACAATACGCTTCTACAAGCATTCAATGCGCCCCAGCTGCAGATTCCATCAAATTTAAGAATTTAGTCATAAGTTCTCGGTAATGACACTTATTTGGCACAAAACCTGACGTTTCCAAACGAAAAAAAAATGATATGATGCTCATACGGATTCACTATAATAACACAAGATTATGTTCTTACTAGATGATCAAACTTATTGTTTTACTGCTTACAATTTCAACAAAACCTTCTGGTGGAGCCATAATTTGTCAAACGGCAGACACTTATTTATACATTAACATTTTTTTAAATTTATTTTAGTAAATATCATTGACTAGTAAAGGGTACTCAAAAATATTAATGATGGTTCTCTTTATTCGAGCACTGAGTTGCTCGAGAAACATTATTATAGTACCTAAAAAAAAAAAAATGTTTTCCTGTAACACAAATAACTATTGAGAGATTATAGCCACTTATTTGAAAGCTAATGAAATCCTCTACAATAAAAAATCAAAATCATCTAAATCGGAACAATAATAGCAAATATTTTTACTATAGATCTATAGACGGAATATAATTACAAACAGCCGTATAACATCATGAACAATATGTTTATAATATAATAATAAAGATACGCAACAAAATCCCGCCTCCAAGAACGGATAGGTGTACGAGGTAGAATTATTTCCATAGTCAGATTTGTTTGTACTTAAATTATATTTTTATGCAAATATTAGCCTGGGAAGCTTTAAAGCCGTTGAAATCCTCAAGCTATCCGGAGGGCAGGTGGAAAGAAGGTTATGATAAAAATTAAACATTATTTGTGCATAAGTCAATTCTTTTTTCCATTTTCAGTTGGTTATAGCTGTGAATGGTGTTTAAACCCACACTACAAACAACCATTAAAATAGGACTATTATTAGCAATGATTCGGACTATTGAAATTTTTACCCGTTTTTAAATGTACTGAAGTATTTGGGACCTGTCCCTTGGAAATCTTCTGACCCGCTAACATCTCGTCGGCGGTCCTCTGCATCATCCACTGCAGCATTGGTCCATTGCCCAGCGACTGTCGAATGTTCCGGATGCCCTATTCCAGTGTACATTCAATTACGAAGCCGAAATCGCGGCATGTGCCGACATACTGGGAATGAATCAGGGCTACCAAAGTGTGAGAGCTCTACGGCAGTCGTTGCGTGAGAATGCTTTCGAAGAATAGGCCAATTGCAGGTGGCAGGGTATTGGTGTTCGCCGTTTCAAAGAGACCCCGAAAGAAAATAGATATGTATGTGAGAAGCAGATACTGTCGGGGTCAGAATGGGTGAACGCCCTGAAACTAAATATCAACTATGCACCCCTGCGTGGAGTCCCAGGGGCCAGTGGACAGCAAGGAGAAGTTGGGTCCCTCTGTCGCAAATGCGGCAGAAGGTTTGATACAGCAGCCCATGTGCTGGGAAAATGACCTAACAATTCCCTCCTTATAACACGGCGGCACCATAGGGTCAAAGAAGAATTGACAAATTTCCTTGAAAGAAAAAGACTTCACCTGCTTCGAGGAGGTTTATTGCGCTGACACCGACGGATCCGTAAGATACGCGACGGTATTGTCGCATTTACAAAAGTCGGTGGCACGGCTCTGGTCTTGGATCCGACGGTAAATTTGAGAGTAATGACCTCGAACAGGAAGGTGGAGTGGAAAGGGAAAACAAGGAAATATATGAAAAATGCGTTCCTTTCCTTAAGGGGAAAATCCGCGAGGCCTTCGGAGAGAGAGAGTTCACCGTGAGAGGCCTCTGGTTTGGATCTCGTGGAACAATACCAGATAGAACAAGGAGCTTCTTAGAAGGTCTAGGTGTTAGCATTGGGGATATTGCAATCTTAGCAGAAAATATTATTTTGGACTCCCTGGGGATCATACATCATCACCTGCAATGGAATTAGCTCTAGTTTATTTATTGTTTTATTCATTTATTTTAGTACGTGGACCTGTCGATTTGTGTGTTTTAACTTATTTATTCATTAAATTATTTTATTATTATTATTATTTTTATTTATTTTTTTTTACTTATTTATCCAATCTAGTATTTCTTTTAACCAACTTTTTATTATATTTTCCTTTCAATCTATGGATTAGTTTTGTTTTGGTAAAATGTATTTATTTGTTTGTTTTACTGTAAACTGATCTACTGCTGTGACTAGTATTTCTCTGGTTTGATCTCGCACTGCCGTCTGATAGTGAATTTGTTTATTCGGGTCACTGGGGAGGATCTGAGAAGGGGAATTCGGGAGAGTGAATTTGTCGATCAAATGAAATAAAAATTGTGAAATGGAATGGACAAGAGGGGGAAAGAAAAAAAGGAATAAATTGAAATCTTTGTATTTGGTGTGTATACTGAAATTTGTAATTGTAAAAGAAAAAAAAAATGTTTTCTATTTTATTATACCATGTAAAAATATGTAATTTATATATGTCCGAGCACGGATTTATAAGTATGCTGTGTGAGATAGCAACCCGATGTATTTGGGCAGCATGAATGAATAAAGTATTTTTCTCTCTCTCTCTCTCTCTCTAAGAATGAACATTGATAAGAACTCTCAGGGTTCTTCATTAAACACATGTCACTAGTAAAATATCTATTGTGTCTTTTAGTTTGTTCTGATACAGGGAGGTTGCTGCGCTGTGGGATCTTAATGGGCCAATTTTATCTCGATGAATCTGCATTGTGCCTCTTTGACTCTGAATGTAACATTAAGCTTTTAAATTACTTCGTTTGATTACAAATCAACATTTCAGGTTAGGAAAAATCAAAGGATTTGATTGCATATATACACCAATTAAAGTTACCAACAACATTGTCTTTCGAAGAGTATTTCGATTAACTTAATAATATGCGATTAATATGGAATAAGAGTATTTAAAATTTGTATTACCAAAATATAAAAAAAAAATAAATAAAATAAAACGTAGTTGATGCAACCACTTCGGGTTCTTGGAGTTCTTACTTTTTAGTGTGATTAAGTGGTAAATATAACTTCCCCAGAGTTGTAGCTACAGTTTTTATTCCGGATACCACACCATTTGAGGCAGTTACAACTAGCTTTTTTTTAATTACATGGATTTATATTTATATGGATGCTAAAACTACATCGCAGTGTCCACGTTTTATTTACCTCAATTAATAATTGATATACAATTTTAAACAGTGTTCATTTAATCCCTACATATGCTCAAATGTTGTAACAGCTAACCAATACAGTGTCCTCTAGTAACCAAATAAAACTTGTTGGAGGATAATAATAGACTATTACTGATCTATATTATTGAATTATCAATTCAATAAGGCTTTTAACGTAGTCTATAATGCTAACCGAAAGTCGATATTTGCTTTGGAACAAACGTGTTGAAACCAAAATACAAAACTATGCTTCAATACTTGGTTCAGGATCACCCTGAAAGATTCGACGTAACAACGTGAGTGTAATTGATTATTAATTTTATTTAATGAGCCCATATGATTTGACACATGTGATTGGTGAGGCCATTTCTTGTGTACACAAGATGCAGGCATTCAAAATTACCAGTAGTTAACCCCATTTCCGCGAGTCATCAACATGCCTCTAAAATGTAAGTTGCAAAACTGAAAGCAGTTTTTCAATGCACGTCAGAAGCTAGTGGATATATGTTCTCCTTCTGTTAATAACTTTGGGATATTCTGTTCAATATTAATTTATACTTTTTTTTTGGCAGATTTCGAATGCGTGTTTACAGAAACCGGTGATTATATGCTGGTGGTAAGTTTATTTTACACTTTATGAACTTAGAAATTATAAGTTAGCTAAAGAATTTTTTTTTTTACATTTGTACACGATTTCATAAAAAAAAAAAAAAAAAATTAGAAAAAGCCTTTGGCCATGGACATTAAGATTAAAACTTAAAAGATACTTGTAAGATGATTTATTTTGACTTTAGGGCAACTAATCTTGTAATGTCACATATTTCTGGTACTGCTGATCGATTAAGTGATTAAGAAGTAAATTAGATAAAAATGTTATTATATGAAGTGGTTCCCGAATGTGTTGGAGGTTCAGCCCCTCTTCCTCCCTGATAATGTTTAATAAATGGCTTTTGAGAAAATTTATACAGCTCACCGTGGGGCCTCCTCGCTATTGGAGATTACTGAAACCTGATTATTAAATATCTTTCTAATGTTTGAGTCCCAATTGAAAGATTTTACGGGTCGATCCACAATATAAGTGTCTCATAATCAACTAGTAATAGGGAAGTCGCTCCGAGTCGTAAGAGGGCTATATGCCCGGCTTTGGTATGGGTTGAGAACGAAGATGAGCAAAAATTAGTTATAGTTGAAACTAATAGCTACAATTAGGACACGATCCTTATTCATGAATGAATCATTGATAAATAAATACCGTATCCATGACTATTTTAGCTATTAGTTTCATAGTTTCCTAACTCTGGTTGAGAATCACTATCCTTGCCCGTAGCCTCTGTCATTTCAAAGCAAAATTTACAAAAGCACATACATTATAGATAGGTTTCCGAAAATGAGCTAAATCTGCAATGTTTTTGCCAGTATTAAATAAATAAATTATACCTATTAATGTACATAAATATATAATATTACAAGATTCGTAAAATTCTCATAAATACTCTATAGATTGTAAGATAAAACAGATTAGATAAAATAGCAGCTTTTGTAAATAATTAATTTGAAACAGGTTCATTATGAATGAAATATTCAATATCTAAGTAATATCTCCAAAATTTTCAAATATTATTCAATGTAATCTTGTACCATATATTTTGCCTTACTCTTGGGAGGATAAGGAATCTATCTCTTTCGGATCTTCTACTAGATCCGGAATTGAATGGCACATAAAATAACATCAATCACTAGATTTGATTGTTTTTATCCCAATATTAAATTCATTTTTCACAGCATATCATTTTATTCGTTATTAAGTATCTGTAAATTCTTTAAAGGGTTTAAAAGGCAGCGATGGAGGGAACCGTCTCCATAAGAAGAAGAAGGAAGCACGATTATCACTGGGACTTTATTTAGTTGATTGATTTGCTCTGATAAAATCTAATATAAACTCATAAAATTAAACTTAAAATGATAAAAATAGTCAATATTGCTCAAAATGAAATAAAAATGATTGCTAAAATTACTAAAAGATTTTTTATACCTTTTATTGCACAACTTTAATAATAATAAATTACTTTTCATACAAATAAAATTATTTATTTAATTTTTTAAAGGAGAATTCCATTTGTTATATCCTCATTATATATTTTATTTTAGTACTTTTTTTTTTATATAGATAACAAGGGTATTTTAAATTATTTTGGCATGAATACACTGATACTTAAAGAAGATGAATTTCATTGTACATCATTTTTTAACAAAACTAGAGGCGGATCTCAGCTCATTCTGTAACAAACCTCAACTTGATTAATATGGACTTAAATTAATTGAAAAAAAATAAGGTGTTTTTCTAGAAGTTAAAAATCTGTGAAGAAGGCTGTGTATTTATTTATTTAAAACTGATAAAACAAAACGGGAATAGTTCAATATTTTAAGAAAAACAAAACTTGGGTTAAGCCCGTAAGAAGCCCCCATCAAATGGTTCTAACAAACATTTTACTTGTTTTAAAGAAAAATTTGTCTAATTTACTGTGATGCCATTTATAATTACCTACCCTATTTAATAATATGTGACTTTCATATATACATATCAATTTTCTCTTTTTCGGTTGAGAATAAGAGCATTGTCTATGTGGACATTTTTTTTGTAGCTTTGGAGGTCTACCTTAACCTCCTCAAATATTTTTAAAGACTTAGGGGACATCCTGTTTAAAAAATAAAAAGCTATACGACATATTTGGCTTTCGTTTACAATATTTTATTTTATTGTTTCGCTATGTTGTATTTAATGTTTCGAATAAATATTTTAAAGATTTACATCATTTAATTCTGCCTATGATTTTCAAGTTTAGTTGGATTGGTGCAATAAGGGGGCTGCTCCAACACAATAAGCACTGATCAAAAGTAATTATTATAATTATCATTAGCAAGGAAATAAACAATAATATTATCAATCAAAATAATCTATTTATAAAATAATTGTTAAATATTTTAATTGTAAAATAAAAATGTGTTTGTTCTAAACGTTGGGTATTGTCCTACCGCGAACCCTCCTTCAGCCGGATGATAAGATGGGAGAGGTGGTGAAGGCTATGGAAGTCATGTGCTCCCAGGGGTTCCCGCCCAATATGGCCAGGGATCGCATTCTTGAAATATTCTTCTCAAAGGGGCAGGTGAGTTACCATTACACATTACCATATCTCTTTACAAAGTAAATAATTATAAATTTCCTTTGGTCATGAGTTCTGCATACGCTTAAATCCCTCTAAGCAACCATTTCCAGCAATTGTTTACTTTTTCTTCGAGATCATAGTACCTCGAATTTGTTTTCTGAGTATCCTTAGAGGACTATGAAAATTATATTTGTGATTATAATAAAGAATTATATCATAAATGTAATTTTCTTATTTTAATCATAATTATAATTATAAACTAATTATAGTTCAAGTTATACTCGTTTTAATTTTTATTCCTACACATTATAAATGTCTTGTTTTTACCAATGCTCATTTTCAAAGTCAATCCTTCTCACTCGGACTCACCCCACTAAGACCCCCATGGAGCAACGGTCCTATTTCACTTTTGAAATATTTGGTTAGTACGAGAAGAGGAGACTTACGATGGTTTAATCGAATAATATTTGAAAAGCACCTGAAATAGAAAAACGGCGTGATCTATGAAGTAATATACTGTCATGATTGGAGAAGTTTGTCGGAGGGTGCGGCCAGCAAAGAACAACATAAATAAACAAAACCATATTTATTATTTATGTTTTATGCCGACGTTTCGACCTGAGTTTCAGGTCTTCATCAGGGGTTATGGCGTAGAAGGTAGGCCTAAAACAGTTTTATCCTGCCCTGATTTCATCACATCCATGGTAGATTTCATTTCCCTAAGAATTGACCAAAAAATCTTCCATATCTGCAGCCTAACCGTGTGATAACTGTCCCTAACCACTTCTTCTTCCAAGTAACTCAATATTTCACTTTCTATCCAGAATAAACAAAAAATGATTTTTTCTCATTTTCTTACCCAAAATCCTGCTTCTGACACCAGTTGTCGAGTGTTATCGGGGCTATGAAACAAATCACAAAGAACAGAAACAAAAATAATTTTTTTAATGCAAAAAAGCGAAAATATTAACAAGACTTGAACTAACCTAGAGCTACTCTTCTGTTTATTTTACACCCTGTCCGAAAAAAAAGCTGTTTTAATTCATGGATAATTTCAATTAAAATCGATCGATCAGATAACATCATTACAATACTAGTATATATGTGTAGTATATATGCATGCATTTATGTATATGTAATATATAGTAATAAAAATCATTAAAAAAATTGAATTCGAGTTTTCGACTGAAATATGTTTTGAGGTTCCCTGATTCTGAAAAACCTAGTCGCCCAAATGGTCTTTGTGAGTCAGTGAACAGCCTCGTTCAAAAACGAAAAGTCGTGAGAAACTGAAATTAAATATTTATGGCTGGTACATGCCGGGGGTAGCTTTTTCGCTGAAATCGACCTACTAACTTAAAAGAATCGATTTTTCACATTTTTTTTCGATTTTCTCCAAAACTGCTGAAGGGAAAAGCTAACTCTTAATTGCAATAAGGCTTCGTTATCGTCTGTTATTGTATTTTAAAAATGTAAAATTTATATTTATTATAACCACCATGAGAAACCATAAAATGTAGTAGCAGAAAAATAAAAATTTATAATCATAATTGTCGCCTTATCTAGTCTTCCACAAAAATGGCGTTAACTTAAACACGAACCTACCAATCTACACTAAACTTGGGGATGTCAGTTGGTTAGTGAGTGAAAGTTCTCTGATGCCCGCTCCGCAATAGATTTTTATAAAGTTATTCTATAACAAAATAAAATAAAATTATGTAGACCATGTCTTTTTTTAAATGGAGAAATAAGAGAGATGAAGAATAAACAAAACCATAGATCTCAATATTATATTATCTTAAACACTTACATTAATGGTTAGAGAATAATCTCAATAATAAAAGAAAGAGTCCCTCACAACTCAGAAGTCAAATTACAACTAATATAACTTTCAGCAAACTAGGATAAATATGCGCACTCTCACTTTTATTATCACTGTCCCCGAAAAACAAAAAAAAACCTTCCCTCGCTCTCGCTTGTCAGTGTTGCCCACGCAGTGTAGCCATCTCACAGACCATAAACCCAATAAAATTTTGATAAGAGTTTTAATCAAAAGTAGCATATAATGTATAAACAGCCGATCGAGTTTTGACATTTCAATGTGCTACATTTGACGCATTTTTAAGAGATGCTAGGATAATTGCTGATTATGTATCATGTATGTTTACTACAATCTAAGCCACTTCAACATGGCACTAGTAGAATAGGCCGTAGTGAAATGGCGAATAGTCGTAGTATTGTAACGACAGCATTGGCTTTCTCTGAAAATACTCCAGTGGCTGCCAATAACCAATTTTGAGTAGGAACTGCTAGGATCGGTGAGAACATGGAGGTAGAGGATACGAAGAAGATTACGACGAAGCTTTTAATGAGGCTGTTACTGAAATTGTGATGTAAATTGGAAATCAAAATGACTTACACAGGATAGTACTTAGTACATTTCTGAAGATAAACTTTGTTTTTTAGGCTCCGTTATACACTAAGAAAAGGGGAATGGGAGTGTAAATTAACTAGTGTTATTTCATTTAGTTTAGTCCACAAGATTCATAATTATTAATCCGTTTTTCTAAAAATATTTGTTTTTAAGTGTATCATTTTCTTTTTTATATATACTTCGTATTATATTATTTTTACTTTTTATAAACCTATTTTACTTTTTACTTGAAAAATTATTTTTCTTTATGGAGTATTTTAAAAATGTAAGAGAAGCGTTACAGTACCCAAAAATTATTATTTTTATCTTGAAAGGTATTACGAGTCCATGAGTTGTGTTTTTATTTACCGAATAATAATTCACATATCGTAACATATGTTTTAATAATACACCAATTTCCAAAAAGAATTATTTAGACATTACTAATAGGCTAAGTAGAAAACTGATGTCTAAATATTAAACAATCAATCCTTTCAATGGTTGCTTATCTGACCAATGCATCTTAGAGTCTAATCAAAGGTTTGGAAAGTTGTGTGAGGCTTACTAGCAACGAACACTAATCCAGTGATGATACAACCAGAAAGCTAAGTAAATGAGTTGCAATATGAAATTAGACATTTTTCAAAATCATTTACAGTCAGAAAATTCAAATGTAGAAGAAAATCGCAAAACTGAAGCCAAGGTAGAAGAGGTTTCCAAAACTATGACTCACCTTCATGAGGTAAGATATTTCCTTCATTTATTCTCTTAGCGTTCTTATTTTTCTACGATAAAAAGCGTCGGCAATATTTTCAGATAAACGAATCTATCCTGGAGCGTAATCTAATATTTGTATTATGCTGGATACTAATTGCCGAATTAGGATAATGACTTTTCATAGTCTGGTAATTTGAGGTTTGGATTTGGCGGGACATACAGGGGTCGTTTTAAAAATTAAAAGAGTTCTTCTTCAACTTTTTTACCTCCAAAAATTCTGACGAGAATTTTTCTTTCAAAGATCAGGAGCTCTTTTTTAGAAGCCTTAGTTGTTTTCTAACACTCAGACCCATATAGAAGCCCGGCGCGTATCAATGTAGGGTGTTTTTTTAAGCCCGATAGAACTTGAAATTGTAAAAAATAACACAAAAAATTAAATTGTAATCAAAATTTTTTTTTTATTCGAAAGATCAATACGTGACATTAACATTTGAAAATGATTTCGGGCATATGGGCACCGCGGCTGTTCTTGACGAAGCGCATTCGGGAGTTGGCAACTGACCCGTTGTTTTATCGCAAAATTGTGTTCAGCGATGAGCGCATTTTTGGCTTAACGGGTTTGTTAATAAGCAAAATTGCCGCATATGGAGTGAGACCAATCCACAAGAGACCCTACAGACTCCATTACATCCAGAAAAATGCACCGTTTGGTGCGGTTTTCACGTTGGTGGCATCATCGGACCTTATTTCTTCAAAAGTGAGGCCGGAGCTCGCGTTACGGTCAATGGAGATCGTTACCGCACCATGATCAATGATTTTTTGTTTGAAAATATGGATGACATTGATCCGGAGGAGATGTGGTTTCAACAGGATGGCGCTACGTGCCATACGGCGAACGCAACCATCGACTTATTGAAATCAAAATTTGGCGATAAGTTGATTTCGAGAAATGGACCTGTCAATTGGCCTCCAAGGTCGTGCGATTTGACACCTCTCGATTATTTCCTGTGGGGCTACGTGAAGTCACTGGTTTATGCTGATAAACCAGTAACAATTGACGCCTTGGAGGCCAGCATTGTTCGTGTTATTCGTGACATACGGCCAGCAGTGCTCAAGTGGCCCAAAATTGGACGTCCAGAATGCGCTTCGTCAAGAACAGCCGCGGTGCCCATATGCCCGAAATCATTTTCAAATGTTAATGTCACGTATTGATCTTTCGAATAAAAAAGAAATTTTGATTACAATTTAATTTTTTGTGTTATTTTTTACAATTTCAAGTTCTATCGGGCTTAAAAAAACACCCTTTATTATTATTATATTATACTGTTTTCTTAGGCCAAACAAGCATCGGTTCGCTGCAAGATTCGCCTTCTGATCTTAACATGGGGGTCATTATCCTAAGTGACTATGAAACCTTGGTAGATGCACTCCGGAACCTTCTCGAAGTTGCGACCCCATGGTTACAGGGAACCTCCTGTGTCACAGTGTACTTGATTTCTAATCCAATTTTTCTTGCTTTATCCTTCAATTCTAGAAAAGCCTCGGTCCCGGTCTGAAGAGACCACCACATGATGCCTATAAATCATTCGTATAGGTCAACAATTAGATTAGTGTATTATATTGCCAGCGTCTCTAATATATTCCCCTCAAATGCCATAGACCAGTTGAACAGGCCAGTGCGTCCCCTTGCCCAAGTTCTTTTCTCGCATCAAATTTCAAGGATCTTTTTCCATTTATCAAAAATATGAGCTTCTGAAGTATGCTCAATTTTCTTGAGCTCCATGTTAGATGATACCTATTTGATCTATGAAAAGGTTGTGAGTTTTAAATTCACACCATCTTTCAAGGATGGTCCGTAAATAGTATATCTGATCTGAGGTGGATTCCTTTCCTGAAGCCACACTGGTACGAACCGAGTTCACCTTCAGCCGATGTGGAGCAAGAAACGTACAATAAAACAGAAATTATAAGGTATTATCTCAAATATTTTGGTACAGGAATGTGTGAGATATCTCGATAGTTGCTGCATGCAAACCTATCACCTTTTTTGTGAATAGTAAATGTAATTAACTTATTCCAATCAGTGGGTATTGCTTAATTTGTTCCTGTAACGAGGAGAGACACTTTTTGTTTTTCTAGTTTAGCCTCAGCAATATTATCCTCATGAGGTAGGTGGCTCGATGTTTAATTCTTGGCCTTCCTGCTGGCTTCTATAACCCGAAACCGAAGGGAATGTTGATATGGTTGATCTAGCACTCAAAAAAATATTAAAGCATGCTTCAACTACTTCACAGGGATCTATTTAATCCACGGGAACAAAGTAGTAAATGATTTACTATCTTAAATGTATTAATACAGATAAATGAAGATTCATCTGACGATTCATCGAGTTCTTGCGACTTTCCGCTGCGAGAAATGAGCGTTATTCACGATCTATCTGTGAAATCAAGAGTGAAGCGATTTTTGGTATTCAAGGTAAGAACTCCACTATTAAAAAATTAAAACTAACAAGGTCGAAATTATCACGACATTGAAAAAACCTCACACAACTTTCTTCAACTTTTGTCTTAGAAATCAATTAAATTCATTATTGTTTTCGATATACTTATATATTCCATAAAATTTTATTTTACTATCAAGATATTAATTAACTTTTACAACGAAATTATTCATTATCTTTCTGGAGACTCAATTAGAGTGAGAGAGGGCTGGTGTAAAGATTATACCGTTGCCTGATAATTAGAGACTAGATTTTAGTGCAATTTCATCTTTTGTTCCCCAGCTTCAAAATCCACCAAACCTCAAAAGTAATTCGAATCATGGAAAAGGCGTTCAAATAACACAAATTTTATTTTGTATAAAGAGGTATCCCTATAATATTGCATATTTTGATTTTTTTTTCTGCATAAAATTGCACGTTTTTCTTTTTTGGGTCTAAAATATTATTTTTGGTTGCATCAAATTTAAGTGTTGATCTGAATTTGTCATAATAAACTCTTATGTATGCCAATATTTATTCATTTTTGTATATTTTTCTTATATAATTTGTAGTCTAAAATTGGACGAATTTGAGGTAAAGCAATGCATGGATTAACATATGAAGAGTCATATGCAATAAAAAAAAAGAACAATTTAACAAAGTATTAACAAGTGGCTTCGGGTAACTATGAAAAAGTCTCTCTGGAATAAGCTTGCTATAGAGAACGTTTAGTGTTATTTTTTTAACTTATAGCTCTTCATTCTTGTCTGACCGAGTTGTGAGTAGATGAAATTTTAATTTTATTTTTATATACTTAAACAATATTACCTATGCACATTATTTTAAATAAAAATCCAAACAAAAAATAAAATTGTCCGATCAATATTGTATAAATTTTTAATCAAACGTTTTCATGATTCTCTACATTGACTCATTATTTGTTAATTTTGTTAGTATGTAAATACATGATTGAAAATCTTAGCGGAAGAACATACTATGTAAAATTTTAGTGGGAATTAAAAAGGGAATTAGGTTTTATATTTTTTCTTTAACTTAAAATTGAGGTAGTTTTGATAAAAGGAATATAAAATCACTTACTAAAATTAGCTTCCTCATGGAATATAATTTTCGGATTATATGGAATCTCATCACCCTCTCACACGCTTTCTTCTTCTACAATTTTTTCTATTTTTTATTTTCACCCTCCCGTAACGTTTTCTTTATAAAGACACTTAGTCATTGCTGTAATGGTTTTTTAGTTCTAAGTTTGACCACTTTTGCGCTGCCACCATTAGGCGCTCAACCTTTCAGCGAACAGGTTGGTTTTCATTCTTCTTTTATGTTTTCTTTTCCCTTTCTTTATTTTACTCTTTCCCCTTATTTTACTTTTATCTTATTTTACTCTTTCCCCTTATTTTCTCCACTTTTATCCATTTTCCTTGCCCGCGTTATAAGTTTTGTACACTATACTTATAATTTGCCTCTTTATCATCTATTATTGTTACATATATTTTCTTCCTCTCAATTTTCATTTTCTTTTCATATTTAAATTTTAAATTAATAATAACTAATATGTTCATACTTCTTTGCATTATATAACTTTAATTTTATTTCATTTCCTTAAGTAAGTTATTGTACCCGCTTTTTCAATTACCTATGTCTACATTTTATTTCCCGCTTCTCTCATCACTTCATTTTATTAATTCTATTTTGTAAAACTATTCATTGTATGTGTAAAATTATTTTGTTTATACTTTCTTTTTATATTTTTTTATTTTTCTATACTTACTGTGGTTGTTATCTTGTTTTATTTTTAGCCCTGAAGAAGGCTAGAAACTCTAGCCGAAACGTCGGCACATTAAAATAAGTTAATCATACTTATTTGTGTTTCATTGACCGCACCCCAACCATCTTCTCCTCATTTATCATCCACGGTCAACTATCTCTCATAATTATATATGGAATATAATTTAATTTTAAAATCAGAGGAGTTTAGTTTTCTTATGTATGTTTACATAAATGTTGAGAGTATTTAGTGAGTTTAATTTGATTCAAACAAGGATATGTAAGCTTTGTATGTATTTCTATTAAAAATTAAACACTAAAGTTGATTATTGTAGGATTTAGATGTTTTCAGTTTTTACTGCACGATTATACTTATATTGTTTTTTTTTACTGCTCAAAAATTTGGTCTCTAGTTATTATGAATTTCAAAAACTTCGTGGTTCTTGTGAGAAGAACAGTAGAAGCAGTGTGTTCATTGCGATCGAACATATTGTAGTATTTTGCTAATTTGAAAATAGTGGTGCTATTATATCATATATATTAAGAGTAGTTAAAAGGATGTGTAGAGTTGCATTAATTGTTCATATGTTTAAAAAGGGGGTGAAAATGTTAACAATAATTTTTCTGTATTATGATGTATGCCTTATTTCTAAGGAACCTGACATCTCTACCATTTCCGTCAGCTCTAAGAAAGGTGGCAAAAAAGAAAAAGACATCGAAGCGCCTATTGAAGTCAAAGAAGAAAAAATGGTAACGATTACTTCATCTATTTATTTTATATGCATTTACTTCTTAGAGTCATATAATGCAATATGTGAAACAAAAAAAAAATATGTGTACAATAATAGAACATATAACATAGAAACATTTCATGCTTGGTATTTTAATGCTAATGGCACATATTTCAAGGCGTTGTGATCTTAGATAAACCCTATACATGGCTATGGTTCCAAAATGTGGTATGCGGTTGGCTGGTTGGAAATTTTTATGCTGTATACCATTTTGGTTAAACAGTGAATCAAAGAAGTTAGTGAACGAAATAGAGATGTAAGTGACCGAAACGTTAATTAAAGGTTGAGTCAGTAAGCATTATTCTGGGAAGATGGCTCCGAGTCGGGTTTGTGTGATTCTCCATCATTTAAGATAGGTTAAATTAAATTAATTTAATTTATCATTAGAATGCATTATTAAAAATGTGATGAAAACCGAAAAGGGTTAAACTTTAGATTGTAAAATACCCGTGACCAATCACGGGTATATATACCCAAATACTTATGTACGTATCCATATACTGGTATATATATATGTGACCAAATACTTGGGTAATACCCAAGTATGCTGATGATTTAGTATTATTGTGTGAGTGCGAGAAAACTAAAAATAAATAAAAATCTTTTAAGGAAGTAGATTTAGTTAAAATCTAGTAAGGAAAATGGTTTCGAAATGAATACGGAAAAACAAAACATATGTTTAGAATAGAAGTAGAAACGGGAGCAGTTTCGGTGATATAAGAGGAACTACTTTTGAACAGGTAAAGATATAGATATAGGAG
>NW_027110755.1:1398854-1400798 GCF_000696795.3 Halyomorpha halys | reverse complement strand
AGGAGGAACTACTTTTGAACAGGTAAAGATATAGATATAGGAGGAACTACTTTTGAACAGGTAAAGATGTTTTAACTATTTACTTCTACGGTAACTAGAGAGAATGAAATTGATGAGGAAATAAATTCAAAGTAAAAGGCAGGAAATGCTTGTTATTTTTCAATTTCGGAATTTCTTAGCTCGCACGTTCTGTTCAGAAACTTAAAAGTTAGAATTTATAAAAACATTATTCTTTCTAATGTCCTTTATGGGTGTGAAACGTGGACTCATAAACTATGGAAAGAACAATACCAATACCTTAAGATCTTTTAAATTAAAATATTTTGTGAAATAAACAGACCGAAAAAGGATGAGTTCACCGAGAATTGAGATAGCAATACGACGCCGGATTGTAGAAACTACCACTTAAAGCGTGCTGCGCGCGGGGAAATGCGTGCGTGCGTGTGCGAGATAAGAGACCGATATTATCATTTAAACAATTTTAGGCGACTTGTCCCCTCTCAAACAGATCTATTGACATACTTCACTTTTGATATATGGTCGAAAGATATATATAATGATATATGGTCGCAGCTGTTAGACATAGAATTTCTATTGGAATATCCCATAAATCACTTTTTTCTGAGAAGCTATTATGTTTTTGTCTTTTATCCCATTTGTTCCGAATACCCGCTGGAGAGAATTCTTTGACCCAATCCTAGGTAATTATTCCATTTCTTGGAAAGCCGTGAGAAAAGATCAACCCTCCTTCTAGACACGCCTTCCTCCCTCCCCCTCCTAGATATTTATTTCTGATTTCATAGGCTCTCTAGGCTCCGCCTGATTTCCTAAATTATCTGATTGGTCCAAACCTTTCTCTATTTCCATGCTCTTCCTACCCCCTCTGCTCAAATGTACATATTTATTTTCTAGCTTTGGCAACCTAGGTCAGAGAGAGAGATATATATATATGTACCCACTAAACTATAAGTCGAGTTTGTAAATATGTAAGAATTAAGTCATTACTGTTTTTTAAGTTGAGCGTGTTGGGTGTCTACTTCAAAAACGAAAATTCGTACGAAACCCGACGGTGTTGGAGAAATTTTCTTATTTTGTATAAAATGTTTCTGATGTTTTTTTTAATGTTATAAAACAAATGATTGATACATTTAAGTATTGGCATTAAAATTTTAGACATGGTGGAAACCATTAACTTTCACTCAAGGTGGCGCAATTAGTACTAGAACTAGAACTCCTGAACCAACAGGGATCAATTAATAAAAATGCGTACTGATCTGTTTAAATTTACAGACTAGCTCAACTGCGGATACGAACCTCGTTGACAAACCGAAGCAATGCACTAAGAATGATAATGTTGACAAGAAACCATCAAATGCCATGGAGTGCCAGGTTTCAAAAGTAAGTTTTTAACGCTTTATCACAAGAGATTTATTTATCATTAGGAAATTTTTTATTGTATTTATAATAAATGATATTATTTATAATTATAAGATTTAAGGAACTCTGAACAAAACCACCGTATACTCGATTGCTTCTGTTAGGCAGATATTGGAGAGGTATTTTTGGTAGTTCTATATAAATATAGATAATGGGGACGTCCTATACAGAGCTTTTACAGAATTAAGGATATAAGCCCAATAGGGCGTTAATGAGGGAAAGAACGAATTAATTATATGGGATCTAAAAGAAAAACAGCTCTTGGTTAAATATCTTGAGAATGGGGTACCACCTGTGCATACTAGAAGCCCGGCCAAGGTATAAGGACCTAGGATCAAAAAGGAAAGCCGCCCTTGGTCAAGAACCTAGACCGGCCTAGATCAAACTAGCCAATAAGAAACTACAGGTACACACCTAATGATGAACACCTAAATGCAAGACGCCACCCCACAAGGGCAACGACCTGAGAGAGAGAGAGAGAGAGAGAGAGAGAGAGAGAGAGAGAGA
>NW_027110755.1:1385334-1398729 GCF_000696795.3 Halyomorpha halys | reverse complement strand
GAGAGAGAGAGAGAGAGAGAGAGAGAGAGAGAGAGAGAGAGAGAGAGAAGAGTACGTCAAGCTAGATAGAGAGCCGCCACCGAACAGGGAAGCACATTGCCACCAAGCTGACAGACGCACCAATTGTAGAATTGATAAACTTAGAGTCAATATGAATAACAAAAATCCTAACTGCTACTTCACAATTCATAATAATAATCAAAAGAACAATAATATAGTAATTAAACTTTAAAGAAATAGATCTACCCTGCTCTCTCATTAGACTATTCTAGCTCATTTGTATATAATTGTAAATATATACCAATGCCACCAAGACTTTACTTTATAATTAAGAATCCCTTCATGCCACCTCATAACTATAGCATAGTTGGAGAAGAACTCCAATGATTAATTACAAGTATTATAGCACGCTATAGCAAAGGGATCAATGGTATCTAGTCCTTGAGATAAATATATTGCATACATTTCCAGTCGGCTCCCATCAGGAACCGATAGAGATACATAATACAAATATAAATAAAAATACATAATATAAATATATGAGTAAATAAATCAAATACTGTCGTGGAGCCCCCTATCAGCCTTAGAACAGCTGAAGAGCCCTCGACATAGTACTATTAAGAAGCGGGAAACTGAGTAGAACCACCACGATAAGGCTGCACAAGACCTAAAGACCTGTTATTATTTATGTAAGTGCCACATTGACGCTTGACAAATCTGTTGTAGGGAAAATAGACACGTTCGAAATAAGAGTCGTCAGGCTAATCTTCAAATTGCTAGAATGGGAACTAACAAAGAAGTATATTCACCCTACCAGTAAAACAAAACGTCCATGTTTATGAAAGTGCCATATAAATAATGGGCAGACCATACACACTGGGAAAATGGTACAACAGCAATCTCAACTCCAAATCTTGAAACCAGCCGGAAGAAAATGTTTATAAAATATATCTATTCTCAAACTAGCTTCCTTGCAGGAAAAATTAAAGTAGTCCTTGCAGGAAAGTAATTATTGAACTAAAAATTAAAAAAAGAGAAAGTCTGATTTATTTTGATCTTTAGAGATAAATTCATTAGATGTAGTAAAATATTACCGACATGATACACATTCTAAATTTCTTTGTTTGATTTATTTATTATTTTTGTAGGAGAATAAAGATACTGAACTGCCGACGGAAGATAAAGAAATTTCGCTAGATGGACCATCCTCGGTGAAAGAACTATCGGTATATGATAAACTTATCTTCTAAATCAAGTTTTAAAGTGATATTTTTTTTTCTAAAAGCTATGATTTTTTTTTTATTGGTGTAATTTACTGCACTTAGAAGAGTAAACATGCAATGTAATTATCATTTTTTAATGGGTTTCAAGGCTTCTACATTCATCAATGATTCTCTACTATTATACGATTAAGGGGTTATTTTAATTTTTTTTTACTATGGAGAATTAATTTGAAATTGAAGCAACAAAAACTAATTCTTATAATATCCCTCCACAGTTTATCAACCCACGGAATATCAAAATTAAACAGACACCTCAGAATGATCCCATCGATGAACGGTCTTGATTAGGTTGGGGCCACCTTTTTGCGCCTCAGATATCCAGCGAGGGTAAGCTATTACAATAGGTATCTGGAAGTATGCGTCCTCTGCTTGGAGCCAGAAATTCTCCTGCTACCAGAAAAATAGGTTGGCGATGTATCAAAGGGACCTGTACTCATGATGTCTTAGCCGAAGGTGTTCCCCTCAACCTTTTCCTTCGAAAAGATGGTTTTCGAAATGAAGAATACTTTAACATATAAAACAGATAGACAAATGCGTACATTCGGTGAAATGATAATTCGGGCCCGGTAGCTTTTACTTGCGAGTCACTATTCTGACGGTGACAAACCATCTTGAGCAACAAGACACAATTGTTTCAACCAAAAGCTTGGTGTCTGTACCTATTTATTCATTATGTATGAATTTATTTACGTATATATTAATGGATAAATAATAATAACAATATAATAGGTATGTATTGAAATTGGAATACATAGGTATGTATGTATTTCGTTTTAAATAAATGTCTATTATATTTTTTATTTATTTGTACAAATATAATAATCACCTCTGGTTGTGGAACTATAGAGGTGGAATCCAAAACTAATGATTGGTTTCATTTTGATTAGAGTCAAGGATGTTGATGTCTAGTATTTAAATGTTTTTTCTTAAATTTTTTTCAGTGTTAATTAATCTCAACAATTATGATCCCCATTTTCATCTCAGAATTCATAAATTTCAGTATTAATCACTTTTAAAACATTCCTAAAAAGAAATCTTATTTTACAGCAGCCAGAGGAAACCGTGAGCAGACCGAAACTCGATGAAATTTTTCCCAATTCAGTAGAGGGAAGCAAACTGGACTTGGTTAATGAGCCTCTATGTGTTCGTGTTGTACAAGAACAGGTAAGTAAATATTAATACGATCAATACTTTAAAATTTATTTTATGCCTATTTTCGATCCTTGAACAAACAAGTAGCTAATAATGTTTCTGCTTTATTTTTTTTTTAAAGGAAGTTGTAGCAGAAAAGAAAATGAAGCCTGTTTCCCCTGTTCCTGCAAAAAAAGCAAAAGTGGTAGGCTATTTGAAAAAGCATAAAGTCTTATATATGTTAAATTATCTTAGCTTTTATTTAGTATATAATATCTCTATCACTCTTACCAATTGCTAAATATTTTATATTTAGTACGTATATATTTATTACGTATGCCAGATATCAGATTCAAACATCAATATAAGACTTTAAGATTTACTTTAATCGTAAAATAAAATAATACATCAACAATAAAACAAACTAAGAAAAACTCAGCTGAAGGCTGAAGTTACTTCAAGCCTTCTGACTAAAGACTGGTAAATGAATGAAAAGGCTGATCCATCTCATACATACAATTTCATATAAATACATAGAAGGAGACTTGGTAGAGGGATGTTTAGACTAGAAGGTGGAGTTCGACCTCATGTTAGGATAGGCAAGAAGCGGAATCAAAAGAAGTTATCTAATGAGAGGAGGAGGATATTATAAGGAAGAGTGACTTATGTCCAATAATATTGTAGATTCCTTGGGCAATAGTGGGGGTAACGAATGAGATCTACGCAAGAGATCTACTTCCCTAAGTAGGGGATGAAAGTGTAGTCCAGAGAAGAGAAGCCTTTTTGGGAGTGATCCTACACATGTAACATAAAAACAGTTTGACAAATTCGGGAATCCGGTGGAATGACTGCTTGGGCCCGATAGCTATTTCTCTTAGGTCGCTCTTCTGACAGTGACAAACTATCTACGAATGGGATGGTTTAGTAAACAAAGAAAAGATAGCTTCCTGCAATCCTAAGTTTTCCGGATAGGTCAAACCTGTGGACAAACTGAAGACTATTTATAATAATAACTGTTGAATATCGTTAATAAAAATAGCTTTTCTTAAAAGAAAAACGTGTTTCTTCAAAATATCACGCCAAAATGGCTCTAGCTAATTTAATACAACTTGTTTATAGTATTTTTTATAAAGCCCTTTAACTTACACCTATTTTATTGTAAAATAAATCTTCAAGGAAAAAGATGTGAAGAAAAGAAAATTTTATCAACAATCCAAAAAATAATACATTTTATGGTAAAATGTGTATATATTTATTTGAAGGGTAATGAAATTCCCTAAAAAATGAACTATCGAAATCAGATCGGCATTGGCAGAGGAACTGCTTTGTTTAGTTTACAGTATTTTTTTAATATACCATTGGCCTCTGTGTGTGTGTAATTATTTTTGAACAATTACGTCTATAACTACATCTCCCTGTACATTCCAGATGCTCGCTTGAATATAACCCTCTCCCCCAAAAAATAAATAAATAAGTAGATAGAAATCAAATCTTTATAGAGAGAATATTAGGACAGGTACATCAAGGAATCATTGTATTGATCTTAGCGACCAAAGAGGTAAGAAAAGTCGTGTGTTTGGACCCCCAGATATTTAGATCTGAAAATATTGGGAAATTTGAATATTATAATTTCTCTTATTTTGTATGTAATAAGTTTTTCAAATAGTCTTTAGGTTCTCTGCAATATCAATTATAATAAATGTGTTGGAGTTTATTTATTAAATTCCTTATCTAAATTAAAAGTGGGTTCTGGTATGTTTTGATTAATACTTAACCATAAATCATTTTAAAGAGATTGAAAATCACCTACAAATCTTTTTAATATAAATGTTGGTTTTTTAAAAATAAAACATATACGTGGGTCTAATGTGGTTCATGTTTCCTCTTATTCTTCCCTGAACTTATCAAGGTATCGTATAAGTAACTTTACCATAAAAAGTTGTAAATATTTGAAAAAAAAAAGAAAATGTTCCTCACTTCTCTGATATTAAAAGTTAAACAAACTGGAATATTGCAAAGATTTTTCGCCCAGAAGTTCTGTCCCGCTAAGCTCAAGGTTAAACCATACATAGTTTTATTCCTACTTTTTGGATTCGAATATTTGTTTAACTTCCTTTATTAATTTCTTCCAGGAAATACCGGAGCCTTCCAGTAAAGAAAACCCAATACCTATAGCGGAAGTTACTTCCCCCGTAAGTTAATCAGTCTACATACATTTTAAAATAAAAGAAGTTCAATCATATACTTTACGTTAATTTTACTACATGAATTAATTCATAGCATCAATTTAATAAAGATTTAAAAATACTTCAACAGAATTGTTAAAGTAAAGTGAAGCAACTAAGAAGTGCAATGTGATTCAACTAGTTACCTGAAATTAAAACAAAGCTTTATATTAATTCATTAGGGAACTGTAATACAAAAATATAATGAGAATTGTTTCTCTGATATTATAAAGAGTATTTCAGGTTTAAGTGTCTAAACTGAAAATATGAATTAAGGATCTCAAGACAAGAAAAAAATTGTCACGTCTGAAGATTTTTATTTATAAATTATTTAGATTATAATGAATAAATTAATATGTGTTTGAACAACTGTATTAATGGAATTTAAGCATTAGCATTTATATTGTATGTTTTTTAAAGCGATTAACTTGATCATGAAGTCATTTCCCCTCTAACTTTCATTCTGTTATCCATTTGTTCATTTGCTCTCGTTATCTCAAATCCTTCATGATAACACTGATGTAGACCATCATATGCAGGATGCCAATTCCAAAAAAAGAATCCAGGAATCCACAGACCTACCTGAATCCCTAGCACTAGCTAAGGTAATGGGTAAATTCTACCAGGATATAATTCTACTATATCAAGCACTAATGTTAACAACAACAACCCCAATGTTATTCAATCCAATTTAATTAAAACACCACCAATATTTCTGCATAATGCTAACAATTATTAACTTCTATTAAATGACTTCAATGCATTATGCATCAGTTCATTTACTACCCAATGATCGGCAACAACACAAAAGTTATGTCATCTACCACAGATGACTAAATATTAAGATGAAGAAGAAATAGTATATTATAAATTTTCTACCGAAAAAAAGATATTTGAACGTATTAATCAAGAAGTTCCTTATTATTATTCGAAGAAGAATTAAAGGCCAAGTTAGATTCAAAACAATTCGAAGTTTTTAATCTTAAAAATTTATTTTCTACACTAATTATAGTAGAACCAAAACATAAAAACAATAATATTCCTATGTACAATAACTATCGGGGATATGGTGACACATGACATTAATGGTCATTTAGAGTCGAGTTGTGTTTAGTGCAAAAAATAACAAACCTGTTACAACAACCATGTAGGACCAACCAGGGCATATCTGGTAATAAAGAAATAAAAGAAAAATAGCTTTAAAACAGGCATCATCTTCTGCAGCAACAGTGCCCTAACGGCACTGGATGTCTGTTATTATTTCACCAGTTTCAATAATCCTTCTTCGAATGACTCCCTCCCCCTAAAAAAAAAAATCTAATGGATAAGATCTGGAGAGCTTGCAAAGTAATAGCACGTTTGGGCACTGCTGCTAAGAAAAAAAAAGATCCGAGCCTGCTTACCTTAATGTATCTACATTTACAATATTAATGTTAATGTTTAGATTTCATGAATAATGTAGTTGGGAACATATATTAATTTATTTATTAATTGTAATTTAAACAATTCTTAACTTTGAAAAGGTTTAGGATTGAATATCTTCAAAACAAATTTTTTTCCAAAGTTTTGAGATCCTCAATCCATAGTTTCAGTTGGGGCACTTAACCTCAAAACACCCTGTATCATATTGGTTTTATTTCATAAAGCATTGTCAACTAACGTCTACTTCTTCTCGATTTTTGTTTAACTTTAACGGCAACTATGCAGAAAAAAATGTTACGATCAATTATAAATTTTATTAAGTATGTGTTGAAAATAATATCGATTTTTTTTCCATTTGACACAATCCAGGTTGCAACAGAACAAGACGTGAAAAAGTCTTCATTATCAAATCCACTACTTCCATCTACCTCTGCGATGGATCTAGGAGTAAGGAGTTAATATTTTGTTAAAATATTTTTTTTAGTTTTTACTATAGATTATGCTAAATGCAATACAGAATTGTTTAGTAAAATATCTTATTTTATTGAAATTATTATTGAAGCTTGGTATATGGTTTGAATTTGCAAATTGATAATGTTAGGTAGTTTGTCGTTTTATCTGTACGTGAATCAATTAAAAATTTATCAACACAGATTAAAAAAATATAAATAAAAATACCGCAAACATTTATTTCTGATTCCAATACTTAGTTTTATCACTAAACATAATAGGATTTTTTTTAAAATATTTTAATGTGTTTTAGGATAAACAACCAGCGAAAAAACCAATGCCGCCTGTAGCCGAGACCAAACAGGTGAGTTTCCTCCAGAAATTTTGACATGAATTATAGGTAATGTTTGTAAATACTTCTTTTTTTGGAAAATGTTTATCTTGTTCAACTATTGATTTTAAAAATATATAATATTCATAACTGTTATAACGGTTTAAATCAAAGCCAATCTGTCACTTTAGTGAGATGGGCAATAAACTACTCACTGTTTTGAACTCGTATTATATATATATGTTATATAGATATATAAAAATAATATAAATAAAGAAAAAAAACTAAATAACGATATATAATATTTATTTCTAATGTCCAGCTTTAAGTTGTTCATTAATGTTGATTCTTCACTGTATTTTAGGAAAAAACACCCGCGAAAAAATCATTGCCACCTGTAACTGGAACCAAACAGGTGAGTGTTCTTCAGGAGTTATTTGAATTTGGACTATTATTTTTTATAAGAATACTATAAACAAATTTTAGTGATTTTAACAGGCCAAAACTAACAACAATGTTAATAATATACCGAATCCTGTCGCGGTGAAGAAAGAAGAAAATGTGGTAAGTAGATGAGCTAATTGATAGTTGAACTTTTACAAAGTAGTTTGAAATTTATTCTATGTGTTTTTTTTTTTCCGAAGGCTAAGGCAGAAACAAAATGTCCCTCTGCGTCTCCATCTTCCAAAAATGTATGTAGTTACTTCTGTTGTATTATGTTATAACCATAATGAGTATAATAGTTCGTTATTTTGGGACTCTGTCCCTTTAGGAGAATTATAATAAGATTATACAATACATTAGCCCAAAAGAGAGTAGCCGCACTTAATTACAACTTATATTATAATTAAATATCAATAAGAGAGAGGAATGCTTTATTCATCCATCCTGACCAAATACATCAATCAATCCGTGATCGGACATAAATAAATTACATATTTTTACATGATATAAAAAAGAAAGAAAACATTTGGTCTCGTGCTTATCAATCCCTATACTAGATGGTGTCATTCAGTCTATCTATGAAATCATACTCAAAAATTGAACATTAAAACTGAATTTATTCTACTCTACGTGGTAGACTGGCCTTGCGTTGAAATGATAATCATTCGTGTAGCTCCCTGTACGATTTGTATGGAATCCTCTACTCGTAATATTACACATTGATAATTTATTTAACCATCAGTGGCTTCCTCTGCGATCTCATCTGCATTCCAACCAATAGCTTCTTCTCTATAACCAATCTGTCACTTCGAGATGACTCCTTTTCCCAATAGAGTGGTGCACAGTGAAATTCCATTAAACTATATTCCTCATCTTAGATTTTCCTTCAGTCTGAATAAGTGACCACTCCGTCGCCCGGTCTCGCTGCACTTGTCCACATGGCCTAATTTGTCTAAAACCACAAACAATTTTTGACTATTATTTATAGCAATTTTCTTGAACGGTACCATTGAGCTATTATATGAAACACCACGGTATTAGCTACGAATAATTGATTTAATACTGGTCGTTTCTTAAGCAGGAAGACGCACCCGTCCAAGAGAAGAAAGTAAACAAACAACGTCCAACTGCGAATCCAAAGCCTACACCGTCTGTACACCAAAAAGTACCACCAAAGGAATCGATAATGGTAAGCAAAGTGAAACTAAAATATATCACTAAAAATTGGCTAAATACCACAAGTAGTTTGTAATTTTAGGAGTTTATATCTTTTCGATTTTGGTCGATGGTTTTCATCAGCAAAAAAACCTTTTACATCAAATCCACACTGTATATGATGTTCTTGAAGCTGATAATATTTAGTTTTAATATTGTGTTATCTCAGGCTGGTGGCGAGTGTTTCGCCACAGTTGACGGCATCGAGCAAGAAACAAGAAGTACCGCTCCTGCTGCCACGCCTAGGAGAACTAGTAATATAACTCAAGTATGTTATGTTAATTTTCCCTATGGGTATATATAGTCCGTTGCCATATTATGTTATTCTCCTATAGTAACATATTATTATACTATAAGTATGAAACCTATGTATAGTATTTTTCCTTACCATTATATTTAATACTATGTTCATTATTAGTAAACAAATTAAAAAAAAAATTAAATACTTCTGACAAACATTTTATTTATTGAAATAAACATTTTTGTCCGATGTATTAAATTTACAATTATGTTTTACAAGCAGTTTTTCAATGTTAACTATAACTAACTAAGTTTTAACTTCCTCTTACCGCTTTAAATAAATGTTTTGAAGGCGAGATGAGATCGCCGCTAAATCGGGCTTTAGTGGGGCGGGTTGTACGGTAAGGATTTCCCTCTATTATTTTTGGTATTATGATCTTCTCTTGTGAGATTGTGACATGTCGTATATTGACCAACATTCTCGCTAAGACTTATTAATCTCCTCTATCTTCTAATATTTTCGAAGAAATTAAACTTTGAACCTTAATATCTAAATTAGAAACGATTACATAGGCATTGATAATCCTCTATATCATTTAATTCCTTCGACAATGAACTCTCTTTTAATTTCCCCGCTGTATGTAACAAACTACTGTCAAATCCCTAGAAGATTGGACTTTGAACGCGTGTTTCCGAGGATATAAAAATGAACTAAGTGGCCTGCTCTTCTGTAGTAACATAACAGCTGGCCATACATGAACAGATATTTGCAACATACTGCTCTATTAGTTCACTCGATTTTTCCTGCGAATCAGATCAACGAATTTCTAGTTATTTTAAAAAAGAACGTTCAAAGAAAAAAAAAGTTCAAGGCTGTCGAAAACATGCTTTAATTAACGCTCAAGGCCTTTCGTAGCCAACGTGGTAGAGAGTATTTAGGGGTTAGCTGAGCAACCTTGTGCCAGAAGTGGCACAGGTTCAAATCCGGTCAGAGTGGTTTGAAATTTCATTCATGGTGGACTCACGGAATGAATCTTGATCTTCCTATTTTGTCTAGAATATTTTGGTTACCTGTAGGATAACCAACCCGTCCTTTTCTTCCATAGTTACTGTAAATAATAAGGACGTGACGGGCGTGCGGTTTGGGTCGTAGGTCCCAGAGCGCTAGGTTCGGAACATTGTGGGTTCGATTACCACCTGGGGCAGTTAATATTTATTTATTTATTTATCTATTATTTATTAATATTAATTTATATATCTTGGCACTCCCACCACGCGTCTTACGCGTCGGCAATACTGGTAGCCACCAGGAGTTGGCAAAAAGGACCGTGAGGCCCACTTGTCCGAATTCCCCCCCACCCCCAACCAAATACCAGTAACAGTACAGTAAATAATAACGTTCAGCCAAATTTATAAATAAATTTATCTATGAATTCCTTCTTTCTTTACCAGTCTTGAACATGGTTATTACAATGATAACAAAGTAAAATTTAACAAGAAGAAAGAAGATAAAAAAATTAGTCCTGCCGTACGTGCACACTGTTTGATTGCATCCCCGATCCTTCCAAGTAGCTTTGAAGAAGCTGGTAAATTTCTGGGAGTTCTCCACAGACCTCCGATAAGTTGGAAAAATTCTTTCAAAATTGTTATATTTTTATATATTATTATTACCGACATTGCAATTATAATTATAGAATTGTATAATTTTTTTTTATAATTTCTAAAATAAATTAATTGTTTGCAGCAGCGAAGTAGAGAAACTGGTACGAGAACAATTATTTCCAGACATTTAAATAAAATGCGTCATGTAAGTAATCATTTTAATATAATCATTTGTGTACTTATTTAAAAGTATTTTTCCTCTATCAATAATATCATTCATTATTATTAATTCTAATTTTTAAAAAGAACAAATTTATTATTCTTCACTCTCAAATAACGGATATAAATAATATATTCGAAATTTGTAAGACATATTAGAAATCCAATTTTGCCATATATATATAATTAATGTACTTTATAAAGATGAAGGAAGTTTTGTTATCATCTGCTATGTTTAGCAGATTATATTTACGCAATATTAATGTATGAAAAAAGTAACTATCAAAAATTTTTGATTTACTTTTTCTCAGCAAAATGTGCTTCTTTTAAAATAACACTTTATTACTATTAACCATTATAATAAATAAATAAAGGCTTAGCGAACATGAAGGATCAATACTGTACCACCAGTCGCTGGTTACACACATCTATCCGAAGAACCCCATCAAATCCTCAATCTATCAGATCAATCATGATGCAATTCTCCCACCTACGCTTCGGTCTACACCTCAGACGTTTACCCGTCGGTTCAGTGTTTATAAAAAATTTAGGGTTCCGTTTGTTACTAAGTACAATAACCTTATACATATATATCTTGATCCCGACCTTGACCCCCCTTGTGGTTACCTCTGAATAAACCCCCCTCCCACCTGTATTTCAGAACATGTATGGGTAGGAAGTCATAGAGTTCCCTCAATTCATCATAGTGTAACCTTATAAATTCTTCCCTGTGTTAAGGTGATAACAGCAAAATATTACTAAATGTAAAGATCGTATTTTCTACTCATTATTATCAATGAATCTGTGTAGTATAAAAAGATGAATTGGATTTTACAGGACAAAAATTGGAGGAATAACCACCTTCTGCTAGCAGGAGGTATTGGGATAGCAGTGGTATGTTTCTACGCCTTCTACCGAACCAAGACGTGATCTACCCGTTGTTTTGGTATTGTCTTGTTGAGTTTTGTAAGTCATCAAAACATATAACATACACATAATAGTTTGTATAATAATATATTTAATAGCTAGAGAAAGTCTAAATTAGTATTCTGATCTCTTCAGTATCTATGGTTCTTTACTATATCCTTGCTTTCCAAGTCCATTTTTTTTTCTATAGATAACTAACCAATTCAAACAATGATGGGGGGGGGGGGGGTTTCAAGTTTTCATTTTTTGGACCACCACGAAATAAAAGTTGACCCTCCAGGCCGGATTCGAGACAACCAAAGTTAGCATTTTAATTCTCTTGGCTACAAAGTTGTTGAGGTTCTCTTTTTCTTTCCCACATATTTCCTGTACTGGTACTTGACCAGCACTGTTGTACCTTGGGAATTTATTTGCTCCCCATCTCATTTCTACTGCTGTCTTTTTTAGATTCGGTTGCAACTTATGGTGAATCAGCATTTTTAGCTGATTCAGATTCGGTCTGACGAGGCCGTTGAAGCCAAATGTGTTTAGGCGCAAGATTCCGACCTAGATGACATGACATTTATTTTGTGGTGGCCCCAGTTTTCCTGGAGTGTCCATGAGAAGTTAAGATTTTCATATTTTTTTCTCACTCCATAGAAATAAGACAAAAATAACTTCAAATGTTAAAAAAATAAGAAAGGTTTATTTATTAGTTACGTTCTTGTTTTCCATACTATATTATTTGCACAAATAAAACGGATTCTATTTCTGGAACCTGTGCGAGTAATTTCTTATTCTTTTTATTTATTTATTTTTTTTTTTTTTTGCCGGTTTGCTCTCGGCGAAACTTTAATATTATACACACATACACAAAAGCATTAACATTTTTACTGATGTACTAAAGTCCGCTTTATTTTCACAGAACTCAAGTTCAGTACGTTTTGTCCCTGTCCTCATGTGTTTCCTGGAAGAATTGTATTTTGGATAAAGGTTAATAAATAGTTGTCACTTTAATTATTTTCATGATTTGTCGTTCGATTTACACTTATTAAAAAATAAAATCAGTTTTAGATGTCACTGTATTGCATGAATAACCTTATAATGTCAATAAGTCCAAAAGTATTAATATTTATTTTTATACACAAAATATATTTTCTGAATATATTTCTCTTCATAGTGACTGTAGAGAGTATAATCGAAATTCGTCTTGCGACCCACGTAGGATGTTTGCTCTACTTGTTAAGAGATAAAAATCACACTAAGGGAAAAATTAAATGAAACAGATAATAAAGTGGCTGATATTAAACTTACAATTCCTAAAAAAAAAGTTATAAAAAAATAGTTCCGTGAAAGATTAATAAATTAAAACAGAAAATTAATGGAAATTATTGAGGATTCGTGCTGAACCTTCCCCTCATACCCTCGTTCCAGAGATGAGCTACATTCGCCAAAGTTGGGTAAGATGGTTTTATTATATTTTTAAAATTATAAATTATTTTTTAAGATTTATTTTCACCAAGCACTAAAATCTTACATACTTTTACTTTATAGGTAAAGCTTTTCAGTACTCATGACTTGGCCAACGGAAGATTTTTTTCATGTATATCATGACGGTTCTTCGAACAAAGGAGGAAGTTTGCTCAATGTTGTTATATATTGTGCTGTTATTTCTGGGATGCCCCAAGGGCATCGCAATGCTAATGAGCACCATAATAAAAGAAAAAACATACGTTCATTATTACCCATTTTATTTATCTTTTTTTTGTTTAGTACCATTCAAATTTAATATCTGTTTATAACTAAGTGTAGTACGTTCTTTATTTGTAATTTTCCCCAAATTAAAAGCAAAAGAGTTCAACCTCATGCTGCTATTCCTTCTATATCGGCGAAACTAAAAACCAACTTAAGAACCGCATTTCCCAGC
>NW_027110755.1:1381857-1384439 GCF_000696795.3 Halyomorpha halys | reverse complement strand
CAACCTTTAATTTTTCTTATTATATCTTACTTTTCATTTTATACACCTGTTATTTTACACTTATGTTTTTTCTTTTTTTTCCCTTTTTGTAACTATAGTGTTCGTATCTTTTTTAGCCCTGACGAAGCCCTGCAACGTGGGGTGAAACGTTGGCTCAATAAAATAGTATAATGATCTACTATTTGAGTTTTTTTTTTTTTTACTGAACCCGGACCATATTCCATTCAAAAGAGTTCACCCCAGGATTCGAACCGGCACCGCCCGCAGACCTGAACCACTAGAACTACGGACGGCCCTTTAATTTAATGAACCAAACAGCAGAAAATAAATTCTCAAATCTCGAGATAAGAGAATATAAGGCTGGGCAGGGCCTGCTTTGCACCCTCTCTGCCCCGGTGGTCAGTATATAGCACGAGAGCCCGAGGAGAAAAATGTTAGTTATTTCACCCCAATTTTTAATTACATTTATAAAATTATTAATGAGTCTGCCATATATATTGAGGGGAAATCAAAAATAGAGAGGTTATTACAAAACGTTAAAAAAAAAATAATTCTTCAGTCGGAGCTGCATATCGTTAAAACTACCTACAGTACAAGATAACTTAACAAATATGATTTAAAGTAGACTAAATTTCTAAAAACATGAGCCCTAATAGAGTGGTTTACGTTTAGTAGTTCCCGAGACATATATTGTTTAAAAACAACATTTCATGAGAAATGTTCAGAAAAATCAGCAGATAGAATTTATTATGGGAAATCTATATCTCAGGAACCCATGAGGCGTACAGATGTCTATTAGCATTCAAATTAAATTCTTGATTATTTTCTATTTCTTTTTATTTTCTATTGAATTCTAATTAAAAAATTGCTATGAAGTATTTTGTGATATTTTTCATGAACTTTGCGTTCCTCTCTGATATGATGCTGTATAACGCCCTCCTCTGGTTCCTTATGATTCATTCTATAAACCATCCCTCTACAACTATGTTCCTTTCTAAACTGATATAATAAATAAGAACCTTTCTTATTTTCCTTTCACCTCTTCATTGTTCCCACTCATCAAACCTCCTGGTCGGATAAATGGATAGGTTTGTTCGTCAAAGGTTCAGCGCAAAACCTTCTCTCCTCATTTCAACATCCAGTGCCGTTCCTACTCTCTGATGACCAAGTAAAAATATCCTACAATATTCAAACTCCAATAGTCTTTCCTAAAACTGTAACCTTCCGTAACCTAGGAGCTCTTACCCGTGAAAAGATATTAACTGATCTGGAAACCCTCCAATGGGTTTCTCGATTCCCATGCCACTTTTAAAAAATCAACTTTTCTTCAGCACCCTGCGTTTTGCGTCCAGCAATTTGTCAAGAAATAAGGAATCTGTAGAGAAGACAAGAAGCTACAAAGGCAAGGAGGCTACAGTATAAGTCTAGCAGCGAATGAGTCCCAGCGAGGAGTCAGCAGAAGTCTTGTTGAAACTTCATTTAATAATATGTTTATTTCGTCATTAAATGAGTAATTCATCGAATTACTTTGATAATCTTAGTTATTATTAGTTGTTTTATAACTATTATGTTTATTAATATTGAACTATTTACCTTCTTTTATTGAAGCTTCATTTGATCATACATATAACTTATAATGTGTACATTCGTCCGTCTTCTTGTACGGTCCGTCTATAATGCTCTCTAAGTTTTTATGTTCGGCCATTTGTATATATATTTCGTCTGAGTTTAGTATTTTATTTAATCTATTCAATTTTTATTCAGAACTTAAAAATATTTACACAAAATAATATGGTTATCTCTCTACATTCAAATTTAAAATTTCTGAATTAGTCCATGATACGTAATGTTCATTTTTTATTTTTATTAATCTAATTGATATTGTTCACATTATGAGTTTTATGTAAATATTACTCGCATCATATTTTTATTTACCGTTATGTCAAGGTTACTATGGAAACATTGTCATAATAAACATATCTGACTACAAGTATGCATTGCTTCTATATTGATACATTAAAGAACAAAATAAAATTGCCACTAATGATTTGAATTTATTATTAAGTTATTCTAGATATGTTTGAATGTAGGAGAAAACAGTTATTTATATAATAAATTATATTTATTTATATACAAAAACAACTTAGAATTTAAGACATAAAATGTAAACATTAAATACAATTTTTATAATTGTTATAAAATATTTGTTGATTGGATCTTGATTGAAGTTCACTGTTGGGTGAGATTGAAGTTCACTGCACTTAAATTGACTTTAAAATTTTTTTATTTGAACATTGTCATAGTTACCTTGATCATGACCACATTTAATATAATTTACTGTTTAATCATATCGTCTATTTATCTTTATTAACATTTCACGGATTTAGCAATTATTAAAAATGGCTTGTACTAGATTTTACGGCAAATAATGTTCTTGAGCGATACAACGCACGTTTAACTTCAATCACTTGCTGTCTCTTTTGTTAAATATAATTACTAATTAATTTTTAAGCATTTAAAAACTCAATTTACTTTGTAGTAGTAAAATAATTTGTTTTATATATTGCCCCAGGGCATAAGGT
>NW_027110755.1:1373540-1381796 GCF_000696795.3 Halyomorpha halys | reverse complement strand
TATATATCCTCAGTTATAAGTGCACAGTGAATGGTTTGTATTTTTTCTAGATTGCACTATTCCGATCTCAAAACAAAAATTATTTTTATGTTAAAAAATTCAAAATATTTAAATGTACTAACTAAATAAAATAAATGTTAATGAATAAAACAATGCATTAATGTACTATTTAAGACTTTTAATAATCCTATATTTCAAAAGAATGATTTATAAATCGTAATTAATTCTTAATTTAGACTAATGAAATAAATTAAAATTTTTATAAATAAAACACATGTATACATACATCTTGTTTAATCAACTTTTTCTTATACTATTATTAATATTCACTTTTAATTGTTCTATCCCTAATGTCTACGTTGTGTTCATAGTAGCTGTTAATACTTTTTATTTTTATTTAATAAAAGTATATGAAGTATATGCCATGTTTCCATGTCTTTAGGAAAACCTTTATTGAGATTTTTTCTTAAAAAAATTAATGAAAGTACTTTTTCGATCACTGATAAATGCAAAGAATATTCTGCTGTAAAAACTCGACGAAAGCCAGAGGAAAAAAAAAAAGGAAGATGAAGTATCTAGCTAATGATTTTGTCAAAAAAAAAGAAAGATGACGTGTATAAAAACTAAATATTAGAGAACTACTCTACTATACGACCACGAATAATTTTTTTTTTAACATAATATAAAGAAGGAAACATTATTACAAAAGAAAACCTCATTACCAGATCGATTAGGAAAAGGAAAACCTCAGAAAAAAAATGTTCTATTAATGCATCTGAGAACGGCCAGATCAAAGCCGAAACGTACAGAATCTAGTTTTAACTCAACACTCTTTTCCCCATTTTTCTTATTTTTATTATCCCATCACATTTTAAGTCCTGAAGATTTTACTCATCTACTGATATGGTCCTTAAGTGTATCAATAAAAGACTTATCACCGCATATACTATCATATATTAGACCACAATATAGTTTAACATATAATCCTTGATGCCGTTTTTCGATTTCAGGGGCTTTTTAAATATTGCTCGATTAAACTATCTCAAAGTCTCTCCTTCCCGTTTTAAGCTAATATTTCGAAAGTGATGGCCTTTTTTTTTAGCGTTACGATCTCCTCTTGTGAGATTGTGACATGTCGTTCATCGACCAACCTACTCGCTGTAATTGTCCGTTTGAAAAGACATGATGCCGTTTTTCGATTTCAGAGGCTTTTTAAATATTGCTCGAATTCCATAACATTAAAATCTATAACTCATCATAAATTATGTGTGGGAAGAAGTAGCTGTATAAAAACAACTTTCTTGTCAGCATCTAATTCATACACAATTAATTTGTAACGTGGAATTATGAGGTTGCTAATAGTATTTAGAGTTGTCACAAAGCTTTTTAATTATGTTAAATAAAATTCAAGAGTTAAAAATGTAAAATCAAAATATAGTGATTTATTTTCTTTCCTAGCTTTATATTATAATTTACAATGAAAAAAAAAAAGTTGCCACAAGAAAGTTTTTTACTTGAAATTAAACAATCGTTGGTACAAGCATCAATGAAAATTTTAAACGAGTATTTATATTTAATGTACATTACCCTCAAGTAATGAGGAGTTATATGACAAAAAAATCGTTAAAAAAAAAAAATTGGAGAAAAGATGTCCGCTATCTGCTCTTCGCTGGGAACATAAAGCACCTGCAGGTCATCTTCCCGGTATCTCTCTCACGAATTTATACCAGATATCGATATGCATAGATTAGCTTTGAAATTCGGATCTTTGATAAGCTGAATGGCACTTTAGTTACCTACCATCAGTACAGGAACATCACTGGTCCCAACCAAAGAAAGCACCGTACAAGCGAGACAGTCACATTGATTCGTTTGCTCCTTGCAGCAATTAATTCCGCTTACGTTGTAAAAATCACAATGCACTTTTGCTCGCTACTGCCCCAAGTAACTGCAGCTCTACTATAACGAAAAATTAATTCAATCATGGACATGCTATCCACTGAATTCCCAGCGTTATTGAAATTGAATCGCCTTGTCGAGAGATATTTCTTTAAATCAAGAAGAATCCATATACCATTTTCTTCCAAAGACGCAATTTCTTCAAGGATTTTGAATTTCTCCATTTTGGCCCTTCTTCAGATTCCAGTGCCTCCTCTAATGTGACAGGTGCCTCACTAGCAGCTAGCATGGCGTAATAATAATGTCAAGAGGGGAGTGGGGTACCACCACAAAAGAAGCATTTTCCGGGAACCGGTTCAGAAAGAGATGCTGATGTAGTTTCTAAAGCTGGGGTTGTAATACTTGAGATTCCTGACTATTTTTTGATCCAAATTCAAGTCAGGAGTAGTAAAACTATATCTTTGAGAATGTTTATATGCCATTTTAAGTGAAAATGTCTGTTTGTAAGCATCATCTATAGAAAGAACATTGTTGTCCAAATTTTCTGGCACCAATTTTAACAGATAAACCTTCTCCTTTCTCTTACGCATGCAAAAAATTATTTTCCTTAAAATTTAGGGGGGGGGGAGGGGATTTGGTCAAAAATGGGAGACAAGTAGGGGATTAGTGTAAATCGGGTCAAGACTTATTCACGTACGTATATTCATTGAAACACGACATATTGTAGAGAACATTGTATCAGTATAAGTATGATCTGAAATTTTATAGAATTTATACCATTATTATCCTCACTAACTAATGCGAAACAATTATTTTTTATTTTTTAGTCCATACTTGCAAAATTAAGGCCGTATCTTAAAAACTACCAGTTCTAGATTTTTTACAATTTTTTTTTCTAAACCAGTAGCCTCAAAAATATAGAAAACGGTGCTAGAATAATTTTTTCCAGCTATATATGTCATATGGCCCACTGTGTGACAGTTTGAAGACAGAAGTAACCTTGACTAATTTAAATCAAATAAACATTTTTCTACAATCATGTCGAAAGCGCTTTCATTGTTGCAAAGATGGTTGGCGTGATAAAGGTTAGAAAAATTAAAAAAAATGTGAGGTGTTTTTCGCTGCTTGTTGGGGGTCGCTAGGTGCCATGGGAGAAGGTACGTCATCTCAATGCAATCTGGCCTGAAGAAAAAAAAAGATTTGGTATGTAATCGTTCAAACAATTTTCTGATAATGGTGGATAATTACTTAAATTATCCTCAGATTGTTATTCTTTGTAATTAAACCTGCAATAAAACCGGTAATCGGTCTGTGATCCTAACGCTTTTTCGTTGCAAATAATCTCTTCCAAGATATCACTAGCTGCTTACCAGGGATAAAAATGAATATTTTGGAAAAATATTTTGAAACCTTTCATTGCAAAATACAGTTCTTCACCAAACCACCAATGGAAAAAAAAATAAACATTGAATGTTCATTCATCTTCTCTTCATTTTTGTCATAATTTTCATTCTTAGAAAATGTATATTAAAAAAACTGTTTTCTTAACGAATTAAAAATTATGTGTACCTTCAATCCAAAATCTAGTTTACAGTTAGAAATTAACAGTACTAATTACTTCTCACACTGGAACGAAGTTAGGCAAAAATGTTTTAAATGATTTATCTTCTTGCATTTTGAGCTAAGCTTTCCAAGTAAATACAGGCTAACACTTTCAAGCGACTATATTTCCAATATTTACACACTAACAATATACTGTCCCACATAGTGTTAACGATACCAGAGAGGTAGTTAGTTTTGAGCCCTTTCTTAGTAACCGCTTTGCTGTTGGGTGTAACTCGGCAGGCTTAACTCTGTCTCATGATTCTGTTATATTGAGTCTATCCCCGTAAATGATAATTGTTTTGAACGTACTGGAGACAACGGAGTGAGTACCAGTATACAGAGGATTTTCTGATCACTTAATCAATAATTTTAATAATAATTATAATATATAATAAAATAATAATTTTCTGATACCTTGTTCTTCACAGCCGCTACATCGTGGAACAAACACTTCTTCGAGTTTTATATATGATAGTAGGGAGGGTTATTGAGTTTTAATTCTAACGCCACTAATTTATTATGCAAACTTAAAAATTCTTCTCTTGTAGGCATTGTAAATATTTATAAAAAAGAAAGAGAATTGTATTGCTTACATGTTGTTGGTGGTTAATATTAATAACGTTGGTTGATAGGAGTAATAACCAATGTTATTATTTCAATGTTTGGGATCGCTGTTGCAACAATGGTGTTCTTCTAAACGTTTTCACAACTGTGGTATTTCGTTTAAATGCAAAAATAGAAGTTATTTTTAACAAATTGTATATTAAATGTGGGCCGTCCGTAGCTCAGGTGATTGAGGCGCAGGTCTTTACGGCCTGAGAACTGCGGCGGCGCCGGTTCGGATCCGGCCTGTGGGGTCGACTGTTTTCATTTCTGTTGTGGTCTCACGAAATGAAAACTTGACTCCCCACCATGGTTAGAATAGGTTGATCACATAAGGCTAAACCCTCCTCCACCCCCCCCCCGTAAGGGGTTCATAAAAAAAAGTTTTATATTAAACACAATAGTACAAAATACACAAATAAGCAAACATATTACAAATCACAATCATGATTAGAAGATAAGGAAAATAATAAGACACTGATTCAGAGTGTTGTTACTACATTGTATAAGATTATTCTCACTCATTTTTCTTCTAATGCTTCCTTAAAATATACTTATATATGACAAAAATGTTCGTATGAAGTTACTTCAATTCAAAATCATGTTAACCTTCAGGTTTAGAAGAGACAATGTTGGGTAGGTCCAATGAGCTATTTTTATTGCAATAATTTTTCAAAATAAAATTATTATAATATATAATATTTATTTACTCTAGAAGATTTAAAAGTTTTCACCGTTGCCGCCTTGTTTAATACTTGATATACACCTATTTAGCTTTAAACATTTTATTTGATATAGTAACTGGTTTTGTAACAAAAATTTTAGAATGAATATTTTTATAATCTTCGTATTTTTATCTTTACAATAGACCACCAAATCCTCTCGATGAATAGGAATAATATTGGTGTATTAATGGTCAGTCAAAATGACAGTTAGTAAATACGTCCCTTTCACTCTCCGACGAATATCCACCTATCCTATATAACTCTACAAAACTTTCCTTCTCTAACACGCTCTTGTATCTGGGCTTCCTACTAGACACAATACTAACATCGAATCCATTCACCAGACTTAAAAGACAAGAACATAACCGATAATAAGAGAATTATATGGATCACTGAACGGGAACTCCCATCTTTCAACTGAAAACAAACGATCTACAAGAAATTCTGAAACCCATTTGGAGCTATTCACTTGAACTGTGGGGAACTGCAAAAGTTTCCAATATCAAGTGTATTCAGCCTTTTCAATTTAAAATCCTTCGTACAATCATCAATGCTATGTAGTATGAATGAATACTTAGAACACTAATACTTTTTGCTCCTGATTGTGGTAGATTTTATTAGTACACAATAAAAACTATTTTAAAAAAATAATAAATTGTTTAATTTAACAAAAATATTTGCTGTCGGCAAGCCACTGACAGCAAAAAAAGTAGTAATTAGGTATTGTGATGCAACCACTGGTATAAGTTACTTGATTTATATGAAGAAAGACAGAAACTGTTACACATTATTCGCAACAACTATCTACTTACAAATAGAACACAACTCATCTCCTAGAGTGCCCTTTCAGTTTTTTTCTACTGATGTTAATCATTGACACAGTGTTTCTTATATACACATATAAGTAGGGCCTATCCAATCCCTAGATAGGTTTGAACAATAGGAGAGTTTTGACGCAGAGCAATTTCCAGGAACTTAGTTTAGATAGAGCCAAGGTTATGACAGCTTCCTATGTTAATATTATAGACCGTGTGGCGCGAATAATACCTAGTGTTATTGATGAGCAATTAATATCTTTGACATGAGGTGCCATGAAATGCTAGTGATGCTCTAGAAAGACTTGTTGTAAACAAGGTAAATCGTAGTAACTTAGGTCAAAGAGAATATCTGTTCTCTTGTCAGAGTTCCTTTTTTATTTCTTTTTTTTTTTTTGTTCATCATTTCAACATTTAAACTATTTATTCAAAGATTTATGTTATTAAACTATAAAAATTTCGAATATATATTACAAGATATAATTTATTTTAAGATACTTACCTTAGATCGTTTTTAATGACGCAAAGATACTAATGATATATTTTACATAAGGTGTATAAGCCATATACAATAAACATAAGGTAATTTATATTTATAATAGATTACAATATATGGTTGGTACAAAGATATTTACTTACTGTTATATTATCTTCAATATGTAATTACTTTCGATTCTCCTAAAGAAATTATTCAAGATAGATTGTCTTCAACAGGTTACAAGATATGGTTGATGTATTGATTGACTTGCTGGGGCTTGTCGCCTTCAGGGTTGCTCCATATAGAGCCCTTTGTTTTGGTTTCATTATCACATTTTTTGTCACCAAGTGGCCGCCGGAGATGATTGATGAACTAGAAGACACCGAATTTGTAGCCATCCAAGAGCCTAGTAATCCAGTCTGAGAGGTAGGCTTATAATATAATAATAACAAATAAAAGAAAATATTCTTCATTTTTGAATATTTGAGATGTTACAACCAGAATATTTTATCTCATATAGTGAAAATTTAGATCAACATTTTTGGTAATAAAACACACATTTTTGAAACATGTCTCACAATAACAGAAGCGTAATTTGAATAACTCACTTCTTCAACTCGTCCACAACAATTTTTAGAATCTTCTTTCTTCTTTAAAGGTTTGGTTTACATTCTTGTCCTCAATGGCTCATTCATCCTTTAGAAGTAGAGGTGGCATTTTAAATAATAATTCCAAAAAGAGTTACAGGACAATTTGTTTAAATCTCTATGAATCGTAATTATACTTCTTTTTATATTTAAAAAAATAAAATCCGTAACGCTACAACTCATGAAGGGTTAGGAGGTGCAGTACTTTGTCAAAAAGTACTGTTACTAGATCAACGGTTGTGCAAGGAGGCGATTTGTTCAAAAAAACTAAAGAATCATTCTAGAAGCACCTTGTCCCAACTATCTTATATATATATTACATTAGTTTACAAAATTTTACTTAATTTTTATACCGTGTGTATGTTTTTTTTGTGAATCTCGATCATCGTAATATATCGGTTATGCCACCTGTTTTCTCTATCATCCTCTAATTTTATACAAAAAGAGAAAAAAAAAACAGTATTTTTCAAAAGAACTTAGATAAAAATTAAGATCCTGTTGCTATATTAAAAAAGTAAAAAGCCGAAATGTAAAGCAATTAAATTCCCATAAAAACAAGAGCTCTACAGTTAAAATTCATTGAGTAAGTATAAAGATATACTTTTAAAAATAATCATGTGTAAAAAAAAATTAATTAACTCAGAAGTTAATGTTACCTGATTGACAAAGTCCTAAAAATCATTTTAGGCTTTTTTGAAGGATTTGTTATCCAGAATTAGAATCTGCTTTCTGATTTCCTCCATCACATTTACTTTTAAATTGCAACTGGAATATTTAAAGTAAATATTTTTCAGCACTTATTTCATCAAAAGGGATGATTTTATCTTTTGCCGAAATATTTCTAAGCTTTTTATTTTTGTTATCATGCTTCTTGTGAGTGATATATTTGAAATATCACGGAAAATGCATTGAATGCGATGAAAGAAGGAATGTCATCCTATGAAACAGATGAGCTGTTTAGGATGTCCAGGCTTACTCTGAGAAGAGACAATTTACTTTCAACAATATCCAAGCAGCAGGGCAGTTCTACCTGACGAAATGGAACTAGAGAGCAGGATTCACAGGCTTGTTGATGTGGGGATGTCAATCACCCCAAGCATCTGAGGAGGTCAGTTTTCACTTTTGTGTGCATGAAGGGCTTAAACATCAATTTGCCCTTCATGTGTCCACGAATTGAGTGGTGAGTATGACAGACGTTTGACAGGGAGTATGAGTGTCCACAATGTGAAGAGTAACTTCCTACATTCATATGATATGATATGATATCACTACCTACTGCAGTGTTTCTTTTTTATATATGTATGTATAGTTGACCGTAAAAATTGATATATAGGGAGATGGTCAGGGTTGCGGTCAAAAGAGAAATAAAAATAGTTTACAACTATTTAGTTTCCAACGTTTCGCCCCACTTTGCAGGGCTTCATCAGGGCTAAAAAGATACAAAATGAAACTATGTTAAGATAAAATGATAGAAATAAAAATAC
>NW_027110755.1:1365028-1369980 GCF_000696795.3 Halyomorpha halys | reverse complement strand
ATTATATCTTTGTATTTTTATTTCTATCATTTTATCTTAACATAGTTTCATTTTGTATCTTTTTAGCCCTGATGAAGCCCTGCAAAGTGGGGCGAAACGTTGGAAACTAAATAGTTGTAAACTATTTTTATTTCTCTTTTGACCGCAACCCTGACCATCTCCCTATATATGTTTCTTTTTTATGATTTAAATCCTGTTGAAATTTAATTTTGATTTCACTAAAATAACTTGACTACAAAATAAAGTTGACAGTGTAGGCCATATTTGGGGGAACATCCGATATTCCTTTTAAACTTACTTCCTTTTAAACTTACTTCTTAAAATTGAGCGACTCTGTAGGGCGAGGGGGACATCCCACAGGCGATGGACCTAGCGAGAAATAGAGAAGAGTGGAATCTCTGGCTGAATGCTCCGCGACGCTGAGAGGCACTAAAGAGTAGAGCAAATAAGAAGAAGGTAATATAAAGCCGCCTTGACCCATTGGCCAATCTCTAACAGTAAAGAAATATCAAAAGAATATATGTTTAAATGAAAATGAAATAATATGAACAGCACCACTAGAATGAATATTAGTACTTGTGGAACAGCCGAGCAAGAGATCACAATATTAATAAAAATTAGCCTGTCAGAAACGAGTTTACTCCAGAAAAAAGTGAATTTGAAATAAAAATCTTCAGTGGAAACACAAAATGTAATTTTGCCTCTATTACAATTGGGTCTGATAAAAAAAATCGTCAAACCATGGATAAAAAAAGTTCTGCTTTTTAAATATTAACTTACAATTTTTTTAAAGCATTTCTAATACAAAATTAAAAGATAAAAATTTTTGTCGGTTCACAAATACATAAAATAATACCAGATAAGGATTTTGAAAACCTTTTGTTTACTAACGAAAAAATGTTTGGGATTCCTTTCGAATGGTCCATCGCCAACGAATTCTTAGAAAATTATAAAGATGAAAGTATAGCTAACTTATTAAAAAAACTACCCTGCAATGGGTGTAAATATGTTACTTAAGATACATTTTCTGCTTTAACACCATGACTTTTCCTCTGAAATCTCGGCTGCCCTGAGTGAAGAGCGCTTTTACCAAGTCTTGTTGAAATTTGTTGGAGACAGACAAAAAAGTTTTGGGGACGAAGGTATGTTTGAAGACTTCTGCTGGTCCATTGAAAGAGAAACAGATCAAGAAAATTCCGAAAGAAATAGTAAATTCAATCATTTCTATTTTTTTAATATATTCCATGCTATTATTAGTTTTAAAATTATCAATAAGTATTTTTTGAACTAGATGTGAATTTTTCAATATTCCTTTCGTAGTCAGTGCACTGAAATATGTTTAAAAAAACAAAAAAAAAACACGCATTATGGCAAAATTAAACTAATCGTGTAAAATACTGTTATTTTTACAGACTTTGAAAATTCTTTTAATGAGTATGAGCATATTTAATATAATTATGTAATGTATTTAATGTAATTATACATTTACATATATCCGTTCCTGATGGGAACTGACCATAGACCCCCTGGTCTATGCTAGATATGAATGTTTATAATTAATCATTGGAGTTCTCCAACGGTATCGTGTTTATCAAATTTATTTATTATTGTGTATCGTGTTTGTCGTGCCATTGTATAACACATTTCGTTGTTGTATACATTTTTAATACAGTTATAAGTATAAATAAATAAATAATTCAAGAAAAAAGAACTTAGTGTAAGCCAAGTTATTTTTATTAATAGTCTATATCTGGGTGGTTTTTATTCTGCAAGTATTTTAATTTAATTATAAGGATTCAAGTATATGAATTTCATTTTATCGAAAAAATGAAGATGCAAAGAAAGTTAAAAAATGTTCGAGATTATTGCCTGACTTCGAATTTTATTTTTGTTTGATGTTTGAAGTAGCTTATACAACTTGCGTTCTTTTTCAGAGCATGGACCAGATTTTGATATCACTCTATGGAATGCTCACTTTTTGGGTTTCCCAAAGCCTAGGAATCTGTATTGGCTTTTATTCGAGCCTCTTGATATCCAAGTGGCCGCCAACCATGATAGACAACGTGGAGGAAGATGATTTTACAACCATCTTCTGAGTTATCTCTCACTAAAGGAAATCTATAGAGACCCTATAAGTACTATAAGTCAATCACTAACAAAATAAATGTCATTCTTAAGGTTCAGTTATTCATTTGTTACCCAGTGGAATAACTACTGTATTGGTATCAACATTTTGTTTTATGACTTTTCGTTTAAAGTTTTTCTAAACTTTTAAAATAAATATAACGCAATTATTAAATTAATTTTAAAGTATTTATAAAGTACTATTTCAACTTTGTTTTTAATACCAATAATTTATAATTACATTCAATACAGATTATTCCAATAATTCTTAAATGACCAATCTAACTTAATAATAAGAATATATTTTACTTATATTATTATTTTTTTGTGCCAGTCGTTATTCTTCAACCCACATTTCTAAAATCAGGCTGTGAATACATGTGGAGATTGTTTTTTCCTCCATGTATCCTAAGCTCAGTGGAATGATGTTGGCACGGCACTCCCCCGGATTTCTTCCAGCCTGGAAGGTCCAACTTTTCACCACTAATATTGGTTACACGCGGCAAGTAACAGATATTAGTGAATCAGTCAATCAATGAATCAAAATTTTATACTATAAAATTTTGAATTTTCTTTTAATAAAATTCTATTTTATTAAAAGTGATCATGAATGTTCCTGAATAACAGGATTCATTTGTGACGAAATATCTCAAGCTGTTCAATCTCAAAACTGATCAATCTCTCTATTATCATTTGTAATTTCAACCAACCAAAACATATATTTCTCATTAAAGTTCGCCAACGGTATTTTAGTTGTTTTTTTTCACCTGTGTCTGTGGGCAATATCGAATAGCCAAATAATGAAATGGCTGATCGGGCAACAAAGAGCTTCAGATGGAATTTCAAATCGCGGAGTGCCTGTCAAATACTTCATTGCCCTCATTAGGCAGACAATTGAATAGGAATGAAAACAAATGTGATAATAAATTAAGGGAAATCAGAAGTGATCTCTTTCCTTGGATATCACCTACTAGAAATGTGCGCAGAGAGGAAATGCTTTGACGCGGCTTCGAACAGGTCATACGCGCCTGACCCTTGGTTATATTATGTTCCGGGATTCTCCACCTGTATGCCAGATTTGCGTAACGCGACTTATCATTAAAAACATTTTAACTGAATGCCGAGCAAGCGACTTCCTCAGATCTTTACATGATTTGCCAGCAGCTTGGGTTATACATCTGCGTTGTCGATGCTCAAAACTACTGAATTTTAATGGAAAATTATGATTTTAACAATGTTTTGCAACAGCAACAGGTTCTATTCCAAGGGTAAAAAGAAAAGTTTCAAAAGAAATTAAGACAAAACATGTGATCGTATTCAAATATTAACAAGTAGGTGACAGTATTTTTGCGATTACCAAATAGTACTTTAGTATTATCATCATATCAACTTAATTTAGCAATTTAATCCTTCACCACATCGATTTTGAACATGAAATTGATGCAGAGGACGATTTCTTTAGGCCTGCTAGGGTCGTAGATGCGTGCTTTGATGTTCCAGTAGTAGCTGAATATTTCTTCAAAGTTTAGCGGTACCATGGCAAGCAATTCGTCCGCGGTGATGCTCGCATTACGGAGGTGGTAAAGACCCTGTAATGTTAGGTTACAATGTAAATGATTTCAAGAAAAATTCTATGTAGCTGTTATGTTAAAGCCTACCAGACCGAACTGGTAAATAAAAAATTAAATAAAAAAAAAAAGAAAGAGAAATCTCAAGGAAGAATTTAAATATTTTTTATTTAGTTTTTTCATCAAGCAAATTTTCTTATTAGACCGAAAATCTTACTGTCCATAAATATTATTCAAAGAGATGTTGTTTTTGTTTACAGAAAATACAACTGCTTCATCTATGTCTCTATGCATTAATATAAATTCAATGTTGGTACCTTCTTAACGGGGCACTTGAGCCTGGGATGGAGACACTCCTGGAAACTGTAGCTGTAGAATTGGTCCTTATCCGTAAACACTTTGCACATGTCCACTTTTCCTGTTATCAGCGGTTCGCAGATCTTGTCCCTGATAGCCGTGCACTTAAGAGCGGTGAATTTGGCCTAAAGAAAATTATGGATCAGATAGAAATTGTTGTTTTCCCGCAACAGTATAGTACAAGAGCCGGGAAGAAAAAAAGGCAGTTATTTCACCCCAATTTTTGATTACTTTAATGAAAACTAGGTATAATTATTAGTCAAAATTGATGAGTTTACCAAGTATAGGCAGGGGGAATAAAAAATGGCGGCTGTTTCAAAACGTAAAAGAAAATTAATTTTTCATTCGGAGCTCAATATCTTTAAAATTACGAACAATAATAGAAAACCTAAAAGGACATTATTTAAAGTAGAATAAATTTGCTGAAATATTTGCCCTAATAGAGCTATTTACGTTCAATAGATATAGCTATTTAAAAAGCAACATTTCATAAAAAATATACTGAAAGATTAGTAGTTAGTGTATTTATTTTGAGAAATCTATATCTAAGGAACTATGTGACGTATAGATGTCTATTAGCTCTCAAATTAAAGCTAGTTTAATGTACTATAAAGTAATTCATGACCTTTATCATCGTAGTTTTTATGATATTAGCTAAATTTTTATTTTTTTTTTATTTATTTGTTGATATTTACAACTGTATAAAAAAAATACAACCAATAAATTTGATCATAATGACATATGATATGATACAGGATGTAGAGAAACTACCCAGTAGTAGAACTCTAAAACAGTTTACAATATAAGGTCACGAGGTCATCTTCTTTTCAGGCGCCTTGGAGGATTGCCAGGAATGGAAGAGGAAGCAAGGTTAGAAACGAGTGGGTTTGGGTGGTTAGGGAG
>NW_027110755.1:1352547-1364427 GCF_000696795.3 Halyomorpha halys | reverse complement strand
CGGATTGAAAATAGAGGGATGAATAGGAACCATTGTGGTTTACTTGGAATAATCTATTAGTAAGAAAGGAACGGATGATGAGAAAATAAGTAGGAGGTAAGAATTTACGGAGTTTGTAAAGCAGTCCCGATTAGCTAAAGTAAATTGATTTATAGTTGTTCAGAAAATAAGTTTGATTTATGAAAATCTTTATTTCAGAAACCATAAGACGTACAGATGTCTGCCAGCGTTCAAATTAAAGCTAGTTAAATTGACCATAAAATAGTTTATAACCTTTATCTTTATTTTGTCAAATATCATAAAAACTGCTAGTTTTTATAATATTTGACAAAATATATTCACAAAGTGTTAATTTCTAGTTGTTCGGATAAAATGTTTGAATTTTTAAAAAATATATCTTGTAATCTGATATATATTCTATCTATTAATATGATTTATACATATTAATGATATATATTTTATCTAATCTATATTAATTTAATATTATATTTTAATAAATATATCTCGATCCATAAGACGTACATATGTCTGCCAGCACTCAAAATAAAGGAAATTTAACTTACTGTAAAGTAGTTTATGACACATATTTTCGTAGGTGTAGTATTTTTTAAGATATTCGCATATAAATATAAATTTGGCACATGAAAATTTGTCAGAACAACTATAAATCCATTTATTTTAGCAAACATCATGAAAATTACTTTTTAAACTACATTATAGTCCAATTAACTAGCTTTACTTTGAGTGCTAATAGACGTCGAATGGTTTTTGAGATATAGATTTCTCAAAATAAATTCACTAACTGCTGATCTTTCAATACATTCTGTACAACATTTTAATGAAATATATCGTAAATAACTCTAATAGTGCTCATATTTTAGCAAATTCACTTTACTTTAAATGACGTTTTCTTAGGTTTTTTTTTTGTGTTGTTGGTACTTTTTAAGATAAATAGCTCCGAATGAAAAATTAGTTTTTTTTATCGTTTTAAAACTTCCGCCATTTTTTATTCCCCCAACTTATATTTGGCAGACTCGTCAATTTTCACTACTTATTATACATAGTTTTCATTAAAGTAATCAAAGATTGGGCTGTGATAACTGCCTTTTTTCTCCTCTTGGGCTCTTGTACTAGTACTTTATGTAAATTCTTGGACTAACGCTCACGTTTGTATAATTTAAAATGTATTAATGGTCGCTCATTTACCGAGTCATGAAAATAGTATACATTTTCTTAGTATTGTCTGCTATAAGCCGATAAAAAGAAAATATTTTTGATATAATTAATTAATTTGCGACCTATAACTTATACCTATAAATTAACCTAGAAACGAACATTTGAAATGTAGGACTAAATACTGGTATGGAACATTTCGAGCGAATCAAAATAATAGAATTTCTCAGTTTATGAACATTTATATCTTGATTAGTAATTTCAACTACTTGATGAACGACTTAATTGTAATAACGCTCCGGAATTACAGTTACCACTTAAACCAAAGTAATCGTTACTAATTACAGTCGTAATATCTTACCATTAGATGGCGGTAGTTGTGAGCGAAATATGTGTCAACATCCATCGTCTTCAGGTGACCATTGTAGAGGAGCTTGCTGTAGTTGACCACGTTGGGGTAGCGCCCGGGATCGCAGTCTTCGAAAAATATATAATTTACAACCTTTCTGCTTCTTAGCTAAAATGTTTTCAAGAAATATCTACATTAATAATGTTCTGAAAAAGTTTAAAATTGAAATTAATGTAGGAAAAACGAAAGTATCTCATTTTCCTTTCAAAAAAGGAAAGGTCCTTCTGAATGGGTGCTCAAATAATGTAGTGAAGAATTTAACGTCTCTGAACATTAGTCACATGACTAACAGACACTAAGATCACTCAACTCAAGGATGTTGTCTTCCTCTGAAATTTATTATTTATAAATACATACTTAAGGGTTTTTGGAGCATCTATGTTCATTCGTTTAAGCGTTTATAAAAATTTCAGAATGCCCTACTCTCGAAAACTGTTAAAGACTCTTCTCAATAGAAGACAACCAAAATTTATGATGAACTACAAATAGTATAAATAAATGAAATTATTAACAAACAACACAAATTTCACCAATTGTTTACAACTATAGGTAAATGAGTTACTTAACAAAATAGTATCAAGTTCGATCTCTCGACATTAGCAATATCGTAAGTTCTAGAATAAACTGATTTACCCGGCAAGTCATAATTCTATTCGAAATACTTAAACTTTTTTAAAATATTAGATTATAGTAGAAGCAATAGAATGAGCATCATCGCAGGATTACAAAAATAAAATACAAAGAGGGTAAGAAAAAAAAGAGGAGTTATTAAAAGAGATATAGCGAAAATATACTTTAAATTTGAAATTTAAAAAATAAAATAAATAAATATACCAATTTGATTACTGTATTTATCAGGTTATTTCGAATGTTACGAGGTTTATAACTAAGAAAAACACGATTAGAATTTAATTATGTTTTTGCAGTCTTTGTTTTCTGAAATCAGTTTGTGATATTTTCTTTACTGAAAATAAGAGAACTAAATAAATATTTATTAGACAATAAAGTCGGTTTTTTCTTCAGTGATTGATTCTCTTTCTTTTCATATTAATATTGGATATTAAACAGATTCATTTACTCATAAAGTTCAAGATATAACCGAAATTTAATGCGTCTGAAATTGCGGGAACCAGCTATAAAATAAATAAAGTTACACATCAAAGTCCGTTTAATAAAATAATAACGATAAAATAGAAAGAAGTGAAAGTTTGGGTACTATGAGATAAACAAAGTGAATTTGGAATGTTATATAACAATCACTTACCTAAGAGTTTTATTACAAGGGGAGAGCCATTTCAGATCCTTCTAATACTATTCAGGCTTTAAATAATTATATTAAAGGCTAAAATTAGTCATGCGTGAGGAAAATATAATTGGTTAGAAACAACAAGACTAAAGAACTTATCTTTAAAAATCTGATGCGGTGCGTGCATCACACAATTTTCGCTTACTACCCTAAATACGTCCCCAAATTTTGTTTGTATCAATGTGTTCGTGTAAGCGATGTTATTGCTAATTTTGTGATTTCGAAAAAAAATTCTAAAAACCAGAGAAGGCAATTATTACGAGAAAAAAAAGTTTTTTTACTATAAAAATTCGTACTTCAGGGTTTCTTGGGGTGTGATTGACAAATATAAATTGTATTCCTGCCATGAATACAACATTTTAACAAAAGATAACGAAGTCGCAATACAATCGAGGAAGATCGGAAGGTCTCGGCTTTTCCCGTTCGAATCAGATGTCTCTACTTTTCCATTTTTCATCTTTAGTCATTTATGAAATTCTTCGCTATCCATTGTTTTTTGTTAATAACAATGAGAAATGTTTATTTTTTCAAATAAACAAAATTAATGTTTTTTTTGAGATTATAAAAAAAACATGTGAAAAATCAATTCTTCCGGTTTTTCGATTTTAAGGAAAGGGTTGGTGTGAAATCCGAGATACAGGCACACATTTCACGTGATCTGTTTATTGGTTTCAGAGGACCTCAAAACATGTCGAAAACTCTGTCGATAACTCGCATTGGAAATTTTACGCGATCGCACGATACTTTCCCCTATGCTTTATATTCCATATATAAGGTAAGTGAAAGTGATAAATCTCTCGTTACGTTGGGCAGCTGCGGAGTGTTTACAAGATTAAAAAAATAAAAAAATTGTAATTCAGAAAAAGGGTTCAAGAATTCCCCTCATTTATACTTGATTGCCTTTATTGGAGGAATGAAAGTTTTGTATTTAGTTTCTGTGTAATTATTATTGTTTTTTAGCTAAAAAAAATATCGTTCGCAATTTTTATTTTGTTTTTTTAATATTTACTCATACCTGTGGCTATGGTCGTTTCGTGAAAGTAAAAAATCTACGTTCTTGGTAGCTAACCACACTATCCTATATAATTCTTTAAAATAATTTTAAATATTATTAAACTCAGACGAGCTAATATATACCTTCCTCCTAGCCTCAAACTCCTGATAGGTGAGAGACAGAAGTACATATAGTAGGAACGTTGAAAAGACATTCATGTCAGAGCTATGGATATCAGCAATATAATGCTGATGATCTGGCCACAACAACTCGCTAATTGATGTACTTATCGAGCAAGGAAATATCAACGTTATCAGTTGAAACAATAGACCTGATCATGCTGATCAGCATCCGTTCCGAATAACTCAGTCTGGTGGTAAATTGAGAAATAAATTAGCACTTTATGTATTGGAGAACTACACTGATACCATTTCACATCTCCCTAACTAACAGGAGAGGAGTTTGAACAGATGTCTTCTTCCACTCAAAAGTATGCTTAGTACTTTTTTAGTTATCCTACGACCTCAGGGCAAAGCAAAGGTGACCTGAACCTCTGAAGTACAGGAGAGTGCGTCACATTTCTTCGGTGTACTGAAGGAACATTGGACTACCCAGAAATAAAAAAAACTTTTTAAGTTTATTAATAATAATGATGAATGAAGACCACTGATGTAGAACAGACATTGCCGGAAAAAAGTAAATGCGAGAAAAATGAATTTCAATGTTCTACAAATCCTTGAAAATTCGTTTTTTGTATGAAACGAGAGAGTTATAAGACTAACATATTATTATTAGTTTATTCTAAGCTATAACTGTAAAAGAGTTCATTGGTGTGCAGACATCCCCTGTTTTCCACCTTCAGACATGGAAAAAGGTTTCAGTATTTCCCCTATTGTAGGTATTTTTTAATCTATTTTTGACAAATGATTTTTTTTTTTATGTTTGATCTTATAAGTACAAAGTGCTTTTCTTCATTTATCTTCACCCACACAATTTTTAAAAAATGTGACATCGCCTGGTTTTCTCTCATATTCTGTATATATTAAATTTTAATTTAATGCAAAGAATTTATTTATTCTATATATTTTTATAACAACTTAATAATTGCCATTTTTAGATTTTTTGTTTTTTGGTTTTGAATGTAATCATTTCTTTGGTTTCTATATAACAGTTTTTCATATTAGATTTATTTTCGTATTATATATTAATAATCATAAAAAGAAATTTTTACTTTTCTATCAAAATTGACTTTCAGGTGTTTTGGTGGTCTGATGTTTTTAAAGGACAAATGGATCCTAAAGGGTCTGATATGGAAGCTAATTAAATATGCTTTAATCTAATTTTTCTACAGAACTGTCCTCATTGAACGGATATTTTCGACAATATTACAGGGAATAAGACATAGTTACAAATTTTGCAAAAATTTACGCATCTTGGAAAAAATAGTCTATTACTGAGCAATTCTACTTTCGAAAGTAATGGCCTCCGCCTGTATTTCATTCTTGTACTTTCCTTCATTCAGAAAAATGGGTGTCCTATTTTGCTCATTATTTTTCTTTTCTCTTGACTTTTATTTCTTAATTACCTTGTTTTCCCATTTTAGTGTGTACTGGATTTTTATATTTCTGTTTTATCTTTTCTTCTTCTTTTGCTTTTCCTTATAGTGCCTTCTCATCATAGGGAAGCGTTCAGCCACCGGCTCCAACTCTCTCTATCAGCAGCTAGGTTCCTAGACTGAAGAATATGTTTTCCTCTTTCTCTGCAAAGCCTGTCGACATACTCCAGGTAGAACATCCTTGGTGGTCCACGAGGCCTTCTGTCCATATTCTGTCTTTATATACTCCATCGTCTTTAGGAGGTTCCTAGGTCCTCCATTTTGATGACGTGGCCGAACCATTTCAACTGCTGTGTCTGCAGAACCTCCTTCACTGAAGCGATCCCCAGTTCCTGGCGTATCCTTTCATTTCGGACTCTTCATTTCTGCATCACTGCTCTCCTGCCGGTCCCTCAATATCCAACTTTCAGCTCCATACAAGAGTATCAGCAAGTTTACAGACTTGCAGATATGGAGCTTGACATACCTACGTACCTCTCGCTTCCCTGTTATAGTATTGTAGATCTGGTAATAGACTGCATTAGCCTTGCTTATCCTGTTTGATATTTCTGAGTCTATTTCCCCAGACCTGTCTATTATAGTTCCTTGGTAGGTGATATCTGCAAACACTTCTATTTCTTCTGTGTTACAATATATATGGAGATCTTCCACTTGCCTCCCCATTTGTAATATCTTGCTTTAGCTAGTATTTATTTTTATTCCTTTCCGGTGGAGCTCTTCGTGTCATTTAGTCACTGCCCGTAATCTATCAGGGGCGTCCGCGACGAGAACAATATTGTCTGTGTAGAGGAGGAATTGTATGACCACCTAGGTTTCTACGGCCTTGGAACGTCCTCTCTGTTCTTCTTTTAAAGATGCCAGCCACTTCATCCATGTAAAGTAGAAATAGCAAGGGACTGTCACCTTGTTTGATCCCCCTTGCTATGCTGAAGCAATCAGATTCCTGTGCGTTCAGCCTAGCTTTTATCACCTTTCTTAATTGTTATTATTTCCGTTTTCATGTTATCTAATGCTTTTTTGTAATTTTTGTTTATTTATACTTTTTGCTATATGTCTTATATTTACTTACTTTGTTCATTTTTAAATAAACTTTCACGTATTTTAAATCATTTTTAACCATACCTTAGTACCACTCTTTTCCATGCCTCGAGGTCTCCAATTTTTGATTCCCGTACCTCTCAAATCATCTTCCAACTCATCCAGCCACCGACGCCTGGGTCTGCCCCTTTTCCTTTTTCCTCTTGGTGCACCATTTACCATCATTTTAGGTAGCCTACAAGGCTCCATCCTTTCTACATGTCCCATCCATCTTAGCCTGCTCTTCTTAATAGCACAGAGAATATCAGGCTCTCCATACAATTCCTTTATTTCGTCATTGCTTCTGATTCTCCACCTGTGCTCCTCTTTAACGGATCCAAAGATCTTTCTCAGGACTCTTCTCTCCCAAACCAGTAGAGCTCTTCTATTTTCCTTGGTTAGAGTCTATGTCTCACTGCCATACATTACCACTGGTCTAATTATTGTTTTGTACAACAAAAGCTTTCCTTTCCTGGAAAAACTTTTATATCAGAGAGCTTTTGCAGGGCGTAGGAACATCTGGTTCCTGCTACCATTTTTCCCTTAATTTCCACTTCTAAATTATTGTTCTCCGTCACAACTCCTCCCAGGTACATGAAAGTACTGCAGCTGTGAAACATCTTTTCCCCCACCTCCACAATATCTCTTCTCTCCCCGGTCTGTATAGTGGTTTTCATATATTTAGTCTTTTCACTATTTATAACAAGTCCTAAATCCTGTGGTGCTCTCTTGAATTCTTCTACAGCACCGGTCAGTGCTGTTTTGGTTCTCCCTGTGATGACAACATCATCATAAGTCATGTGTTGTGTGAGCGTATTGTAAATGGTGCCACCCGGGTTTGTCCCTATTTTTCTAATGGCAACATCTAGAGCGAGGTTGAACAGTACTGGTGATAATGGGTCCTTTTCAGGGTCATCTTTGTTAATCTTATTAACTTGCTAGGTATTCCCCGTGATTGCAATGCCTTTAATAATTTCCCTCTGTCTACACTACCATAAGCCTGTCGGAAGTCAATAAAGAGGTGGTGTAAGTCAACATTGTACTCATACGTTTTCTCGAGCATATTTATGTATTACTTAACTTAATAAACGGTCTTCCAAAAAAATTCGTCCATTTGACTATCCAAGTATCTTGCTCAGCGGATGTTCCTTGATAGTGGCAATAGGAATCAACAAATACAATTATTAAGGTTAACGGTTTTACAAGAACTTACTTCTCTAATTTTTAATAGTTAATTAAAAACTCAAATATAGGACCACCAATGATAGAGTCACCTTCAGTTATTGTGTTTTTTCAGTGTAAAGCTGGCAGCTTATATTCAACTAGTAGGCGTTTAAAAGGCTATATATGTATCAAGGATGTTCCAGGAGAAAATTTCCCCAAATAAAAACTACATTATAAACATGAACATATATTTGAGCATGTTTAAAAATTTAAACAATCTAGGTACAAGTTGTCATAACAATTCTCGAAATCTTGTACAAGTCAAATATTCTTTTTATATTTGTTTATTCTATCAGTAATACTAGAATTAAATTTATATTTAAATAAATAAAGGTATTACACAGCCTATGGAAACATAAAGAAATGTGTTGAAATCATTCCATCCACCATTTTTAGCTTAGTATTTTAACCAGTAATTGTTATAACAACTTCTTATAGCTGTATTAAAATGATGTGTTATTCACTAGCCATCAGGTTTGTTCGAAATCAGAAATCTGAAACAAAAATTATTTCATAGTTAGTAAAATAAAGATAAAATATACATATTATTATCCAAGAATATTAAAAACTCGAAACAATAAAAAAAGCAAAAACGATTAAGAAAATTAAACAAAAAAAAAAAAACACAGCCACTTTATCCAAACTTTACACCATGAAAAACAAAGACAAAACTCCATGAAACCTCTATTTTGGAATTTCAGAATAGTATCTCAAAACAAGGGTATTACAACACAAATATAATTGTACTTCTGCAATAAAGAAACCCAACAAACTTAAGAAAACTGCTCTCATCACTTATTTTAGGCAAACACAAAATAAATTCAAATTTGAAACAAAAAATCTTACATCTGGAAAAAAAAATTAACGCGAAATTTAAAAGAAATTATTACTAAAGAAAAATATAAGAATCAGGCTATCAATAAAAAGTCAGATATGCATAATTCAAATTCATGTTACTCTAAACTAATAACACATAAGGCATTATTAACAACACTAAATGTACAGACATTAATGATTGCGCTAGGAGCACTTATAAGTAGTATATTTTTATTGTTGTTGGAAGTTTCTACGTCCATTCCATAAAAGAGATTTTCTAATGTATATTTTCATAATATTCACAATACCAGAAGGCATATGTAAAATTTTACAAATAAATGTTCCAATAATTTAATGAAAAAAATTGGACGCGTTGATAAAGGTTTATTACGGATTGTTACTATTTCCAAATAATCATGTATTGTCTGCGCGAAGTCAAAGTGGCGTATCTGTAAATATTGCTAACTTGGGTTTTGTTGCTTTTTAACGTGATTTTATAATCTCTATTCAATACCCAAAAAAAAGAGCCGAATTGTTCTCAGAAATTTTTAGGTTATAGTACCTACGATATCAAAAAAAAATGTCTATATACAATATAGATATTAGTCTGTTACTGTACCGGGAGTCAACCCTCTGGGTTTGGAACCCTTTTGGGATCGACCCAGCCTCAAAAAGTGGGTACTCTTAATTGGGGAAAAAATCTAGCGGTTATAGAGAATAAGCCACGGAATAAATGGCAAGAAAAATCAGTTCCTTGCATAACGGTTGTTCTAAAAACATTACTTCCTTACAAAGTTCTGACCCCTCAGCCTTCATGAGTTGTAGTGGTTCAAATCATTATAATTTTTAATATTTTCTATGACCAATAGATATTACCAATATGTTATCATTCCCTAATGTAAAATTAATTCAATATAACCCTCTAATTTTTTGGTCTGAATTTTTTGAAAGTAAAAAAAAAACTTTATATTTGAAAAAAAAATTCAATAAATATGTCCTTGTAATACTGTTTAATTTTCATAAATATTTTCCTAAGCTACTATCGGTTTTTCTTTATCAAAATCAACATTGGTCGTAATTAGATTTTCAAACCATTTCACTGCTGACTATCTCCCACTCGTCCTAATCAATATTTTTAATAAAACATTCGGCAAGGTTACAGAATTGTGATCAATACTTTTATACCATAGTTCCTAGCTTAAGTAATTTAAAATCTTCAGCAGTAATCCCAATACCCTTTCAACATCCAAAGCATTGAATTTTCAATTTTTTCAGAAATTATCTAATATCTGCAAAAATAATTCAAACACAATGTTCTCAGATATGGTAATTGTACCGACGATATAAAAAAAAAAATCTCTCCCTCTCTCTCTCTCTCTCTCTCTATATATATATATATATATATATATATACAGAAAGAGAGAGATATTTAAGACTGATTTGTAAATGAACCATAAATCATTCAAAGGAATAATTTATCCTTTATTTATATATTATTAAAAATTACAGACTTTCTCAATAACGCTTTTTTTGTTGACATAAAATATTAAACCATTAATATAAACATTTTTATACAATATAACTGGATTATAGACTTAAATTACCTAAGTTGTTCAATTTCTTCTTTAATCTCTATGATGTTGGTCTTTATGATAGAAATATCCTTCTTCAAGTCCTCACTGGTATAACTTGCTTCAGTCATATTGCTTATTTCATCATCCATTGTCGTTTCCGATTCCTTTACATATCTGTTATTATCTTCTGCTGAATGGGAATACTTATTAGCTCCTGCAGTTAATTTGCAGACATTGATTCCTCGGCGGGAAGTCAGTTTGTCATCTTCGACACTCTCTTTTTGTTTGTACTTCTTGCTTTTCTGGCATCTCGCACAGACAAACGGGACGACTTCCCCAGTGACCGCGTCCAAAACATCCTCCGCGATGTCCCAGGACAGATCGAACACATCTGCACATTCCGGACATTGTAACCTAATTACTGTTCCAACCACAGCCTTCACCAGTTTACTCATCACTGCAGTCTTTGGTTACTCGAAGCAAACTGGGCTATTTCTGTAAGGGAACAGTGGCGCTACTCCGCCTCTTGTTGATATTAAACTAGAACAAATTTTGTATTCACTACCTGTATTAAATTTTGCTATAGTTTATTATATTAAAACCGTACCATTTTGTATTCAATAAAGGGCTAACTTAATCGATAGTTGATAGGCTAGTATTACTTTCAGGAAATGTTTTAAAATATATTACATTGTAAATTTGGATGGTTGATTATTATTATCAAGCTATATTGTATTGTAATTTTTGCAATAATAATAAAGTTAAATTCGCGAAGCAATAATTAAATATTGATTACGTTCCATCACAACGTTCTAATTCTTTTGCGAACAAGAATGTCAACCAAGCCTAGAAGATTATTAGAAACTACGGAGCTCCTTGAAAACTACGTAAATAATTTTACTCAAATCAGATCAATTCGATTTGGTCATATTTATGAACAAGTGCTTAAAAAAAATGTATATATACTAAAATCTCTATTTAAAAATATATTACTTCTATTTATTGATCAGTTTAGAATATCAATAAAATCTTCATCTGAAACACAAGTGTTTTGTCCAACTGTGGGTGTCAAACCGGACAATCCTTTTTCGAAATGTAGGTGTGTAAAGGACAATGCGTTTGCCGAAATATGAGCGAAAGTATTCGACTCTAATTCAGAAAAATGTAAGGTATGCAACATTTTTCTGAATTAGGGTCATATCGATTCAGTCGTTTTTTAACAATAGTTTGTTGAGGGAAAAACTGTATCACCATTGTTTGTAAGCTTGACCATGATCTTGGGTGCATAATACCCATGCTGAGCACTTTTTTGTTGCTTACCTTTGTCTAGTTTTCATTGGCTGGCTCACACCTTTTGCTTTTTATTAATTATCAATCAGGATGATTGAAGAAAAATGTTTTTAAGACCTCATTAAACCCTCATTATAAAAAATAAAACTATTCAAGAATAAATTTGTTTTATTTGTAAACAATTTTATATATAAATATATACATAAGTTATGATAGGATAAGGCACTGTGGCCGCCTTAATACTCCCTACCATTGTAAATAAACATCTAACAGGATTTTAAGGAGCAATAACTTCAGAAATATAGTAGTGTTATTTTCAGTCTAATTGCGTACTGTTACTCTGCCCTGAACCTTGCTTTTTTTTCCGTTATAGTTCTGACAACTCATAAGTGGTGCCGAAAC
>NW_027110755.1:1340744-1346817 GCF_000696795.3 Halyomorpha halys | reverse complement strand
TATATATACATACATAAAAGTTACAGTCAGCTGTTACTTTGATGTCACCTGACTAAGTAGATCAGCTGATCGAATAAATATATAGAGATGTACTGAACACAATAAATCCAATATTTTACAGCAGTCCATGCGCGTTAGATCTTATTCCTTAATGTCTTTTTTAACATTTTGCTTTCACTGATACTTAAGTGGTACCGAAACCCGGGACCTTTAGATACCGGAGTAATTTTTGTTTTCAAGAAGATTTTTTTATTCTTTGGATTTTTCCATCTCAAAATAGAAGAAGCCTAGCTGAACCCAGAAACAATAGTCGGCGTGAGGACTGCAAGTGTCACGGTTGTGGAAAGATTGGGCATTTAGTGGCGCATTGTCTGCGTACGAGATGCTTCGAATGCGGAAATGAGGAACACATAGCTAAACAGGCCCATACATGTACCGAAGAAGAGATGTGGGCCAGGGTGGACGCCCAACAGATTCGGAGAAGCGACCGGAGGTAGAGTCGATCATCAGGTGAATACAGGGAAGCATCGGGAACGTCAAAGACCGAAGAAGAAGCTAAGGAGCCCCGGAACCGAGTAAGTCAAGGGAACAGAGGTGGATGGAGACGAGGAACTGGAGAAAGGAAGACGCGAGACATCTGAAGGGAATATCGGCAGAGGGGCGACCGCACACTGCCGAATTCACATTATAATTCAGGGAGAAGAGCGGCGGTCTGCCTGTAATAGAAATTGCAAGAGTGAGGTGCCTGGTTAACACCGACAGTTCCAACATCATTATGTGCCGAGAAGACCTACACACCAGATTCAGGAATGTCAATGTAAATTAATCTCCCTGGGTGGCCCTTGTGTGGTAGAGGGGGAGGTGGAGATAGGTTTGACCCGGTGGGGATTTAGTAGAGAGAAATTGCCGGTACATATCGTAGGGAGTATGTCGGGGGATTACAAAGTGGTAGTGAGGTATGTCCTGCTAGGGAAGGTGGATGCTTGGGTTAAGAATATCAAGGAAAATTGGAAAACTAAGAACAATGTACAAATGTCATCAACAGAGAAAAACCGAGGGCGCACGGGTTGGAGCAATCAATCAGGCTGAGGGCTGGAGGCAGAGGCCTAAGAGGGAATATGAAGATATTCTTTTTAAAGAAGGAGACATGCTCGAGGCCACTGGGAAGACGGTCCATGAGAACACACTGAAACAAGACAAGGTCACTTATGTGAAAGAAAGGAGATACCCACAGGCGCTATGTCACCACATCTAGGAAGATGACATAGCTCAAAAGTTTAAAACATCAATGATTCTTATAATTATAGATAGTACATCACCAAACAATAGTAAATTGTGGGCGGTAAAAAAGAAGAGCGCGCCTGGTGAAATTACCGAAAAGTACAGGGTGGTGAAAGATTACAGGAAGCTCAACGAGAATAGACGAGAAGTATCCGATCCCAAAATTTGAAGATATTTTAGGCAGGATGAGTGGGTCAACGGTATTCAGCACATTGGACTTGAAGGCCGGATATCATTAGATTAAAATGAATCCTAAGTATCAACATGTCACAGTATTCACTTCCGAGAGGGGCCACTACGAATTTACAAGAATGCCGTTTGAACTCAAAAATCCTCCCCTAACCATTCAGCGCCTAATGGACGAATTATTAATCGAATCTGAATGTCAAATATGTATGGACGATCTACTTGTGTCCAGTAAGAACGAAGATGAATCTGCAAAAATTACACGGCGTTTTCCATAAAATCAGACAATTTGGACTTAAACTCTCAGGGGACAAATAATCGTTGGGGCAGGAACAAATTAGTTTTTTGGGCCACACGATTTCCAGGGAGGGAATGAAACCCTATGGGGAAAAAGTCGCGGTTATACAGAAGATGATCTGGTCTAGGGATGAGAAGGGAGTTCGGAGGTTGTTGGGAACTTTAAACAATTACAGAAGATTTGTGCCAGAAAGACGGAGTACCTTGTTCCACTCAACAATCTACTGGAGAAAGGCCAAAAGTAATGATAACTCCAATGGTGGTGGAAGACGACATCAGTTGGTGTATGGGGAAGCTGCAGCGGGAGCCAGTGCTTGCCTTTCCAGACTTTACTCGCCAATTCACTATCACAACAGACGCGGCTGATTACGCGCTGTGAGCGGTGTTGTCTCAGGAGAGTAAAGGGGGAGATCGCCCTAACGCCAGTAGACCAGATATAGCGCGATGGAGCGAGAGCTGTTGGGAATAGTGTGGACTGTTGACCACTTTAAGCCCCATCACATGGGTTAGAGTACACACTGACCAAGGCCCCAGCAACGGGTAGGGAATATGAAATAGTCTCCGGCCAGGATTACGCGTTGGAAGGAGCTTCTCGGACAGTATAATATGAAAATTATAAACCAGGAAAAGAACTAGCTGATTGGTTGTCATGAGCAATTACAGTAAAGGAGGAGGCTGTGGAACCGTCCGGTGTCATGAGACAGTTTCTGCGGGAATGGACTCCTAGAGAGGAAGAACAGGATGAAGCAGAAGAAGATGATAGGGAAGAATCGTCAAATAACGAGAGTTCGACTAAATGACTATTCGGCTAATGAGAAAGACTATTTCGGCGGTTGCAGAAAGCTGCGAGTTTTGTCTACGTACTAAGTACGACAGGCATCCGCCTAAAGGAAGACAGGAGAAGACACCTACAAATAGATGCACCGCTTAAAGATTTACAAATTGATACATTTACATGGAAGGGGTAAAAATGGGTGACCATGAGTGACATCTTCAGTAAAGCAGCAATGGCGCTCAAGGTGCAGGACAGGACTTCGGAAGCAGTATTGGCAGATCTCCGCTCGTGGTTTCAACTCTACGGAGTTCCGGAGCGCATCTCGTCAGATTCAGGCAGAGAATTTGACAATGCCATGATTCGAAAGAAAATAAAGGACCTTAATAATAAGGGCACGGTATACTGTGCTAAGAGTAGAGGAGGCATATAACGGCTTCATGGCACGTTGAGTGACAAGAGACGAACCATGGAAATGTGTTGCAGAGATACGAGGGCCCATTCAGGATAATCAGAGAACATAACGTGGTCACTATAGAGAGTTTAAAGGAACCAAGAAAACGTAAGAAGATCCATTTGGAGCAGTTGAAACTATCTACAGCGGTGAAACCTTGATGGCCTGGAATGCTCTCAATCCCCTTCCAACAGAATTTGTTTCAGAAGACATTTTTTGAAGGAAATTGTTAGTTGTCTTTTTGATTATTGTACAGAGAGTGTTGTTTATTAATTTTTTTTTATATACTGTGATTTTTTTTAGTTTTCTTTTCTTGGGGTTAAATGTATATATTGTTACTTTCTTTTGTTGTATTTAATATATAGCTTTTCTTTGTATTATTTATGTAATATGTTTTAGTTTACGAGGAATTGCCATAAATTCAAATCAGGAAGTCACTGGCGGGGAGGGGGGAGTTTTAGTCAACTGTACAACTCATATCAGCTGATCAACTAGATCAGCTGATTCCAATGGATATATAGACGAGCTGGCCTGAAGAAAAGGCAAAAACAGTGTAGTGCCAGTGTCCAAAGTGTTACGGTCGCTCTGTGCTCCGAGCTTGTGACGTCATCGTGACGTCATCCTAACGTACTTTTCGAGAACAAAGGCCTTTGTTCTCCGGGCTTTTTCTGTGCTCCTCAAGAAATCAGCGACTGTGGAATATCCATAATTAAGGTACATTTTATTATTTAAAGTGCATTAAATTGTGAATCAGTGCCGCGTGTTTCTACCGCCTCAGAGCAACCTGTGCGAACACTGTACAATTGTAGCTCGGCCGTGCTCTCCGAGCTCGCTGTGCCTAAATTGTTACTAGAATTAATAAAAAACTATTGCTATTAATTACTAGTGCGCGATGGCTCATTCCTTAGAGCCAGTTCAGGCCGCAAATCTGCCACCAGACTCCGACGACGAGACTGGGTTCATTAAAGTAGGTGATACTTCAAAAGTATCCCCCCGTCAGACACGATCGATGGCAGGCCAAATTCCACTAAGGAAGAGGGAAAATAAGCTTGACAGAGAAAAGAAACAAAAGAAACAGACGTGTCAAAAACAACAACTTGATTTTACGCACCCCAATCCATATGATACGCTGAAAAATCTCCCAACGGAGGCGGGAACAGTGACCTCTCCACAAAAATCTCCCCAACTTCCTCCGGTTGTCGTGGCGAGCCAGCAAATCCCGGCGGTGAGGCAATACTTGGCAAATTTACACATAAATAAATACCTGGTGCGTAAAACCGGAGGGGGGTTCAGATTTTCCTGGAGCTAGCAGCTGATCGGGACGCCGTTGTAACTGGGCTAAAATCGTTACAAATAGGTCATCACACCTATGCTCCACGACAGGGAAAAACACAACAGCGTTATGTCATTAAAAACATAGACATTTCCATGGCCTTAGAAGATGTCCACGCTGCCTTCCAGCACTTAGCCCCTATCGATATTAGGCGTCTTCAAAAATCAAATAGTGATGGGACGAAAACCCCCCTATTGTTATCACGGTGCCAGTTCAGGTCACCCTCGAAGATATCAAGAAAGTACGCCATATCGACCAGTGCCTCTTCGCAGTCCAACATTTTGTTCAACGAAAAGAACATGGTCCACCTCAATGCTACCGATGCCAGCAGTTCGGACATACCAAGAACTACTGTGGGTACAAGGAGGCGTGCGTGCGATGTGCCCAAGAGCACAACATCGGTGACTGCCCTAGGGTGGTAGCCCCAAAGTGCACCAATTGTGATAAGGATCATGTGGCGTCCTTCCGTGGGTGTAAACACGCCGGAAGATCATGGAGCAATGGGAAGCCAGAAAAGAACTACGAGCAGCAGCCATTACGAGGCCGTCAGCGGCAGCTCGTGCTCAACCACCGACCACCAGACCAAGGACCAATAGAATGGCGAGTGCAGCCACGGCTTACTCGTCATTTCTCCAGCCGGCCACAGCAGCACCTGCGTCAGAGCCCATACCGGACTCTCCAGCTTCTCCTGAACCGGACCAAGTGGGAGCCCAGCGACCCCTCCCACCCCCACCACCCGGCTCATTCGATCCTCAGCTTCTCATGATGAACATGATGACCCAAATGAATCGGATGTTCAGTGAACTATGTTCCCAACTCATGAAAAACATACAGGCATTAGTGTCTGATATCATTAAAGAAATCAGAGAACAAAAATCACCATGAATTCATTTCGGGTCCTCAACTATAATTGCTGTGGCAATGCACCTAAACTCGAGGAAGTGGAGGCACTCCTAGCGCTCACTGAACCGACAGTTGCTGTCCTCACCGACAACAGAATACAGGGACGACCGCCATTTATCAGGGGCTATCACGTAGCTCATAGCGGTGCGCCATGGCATCCGCTGGAAGAAGATCCCGCCACCTCTGACCATCCGCGATGGGCGGATCAGTCATTTCACCGTTCAAGTTCTGATGTACCAACCAACTTACATCACGGGAGTGTACCGGCGTCCTAGAGGGTCAGTACTAGAACTGCGGCAGCTCATAGACACCTGTGGAGCAAGGACAAACCATTGGCTGGTGGGAGATCTCAACGCCAGACACACCCTATGGCATAATACCTCAGCGAACCTGGCGGGAAGACAGGTGGTGAAAACTGCCTTCACGGTAGTTCACCCAGGAACTCATACTTTCCGCCATTTTGGGACGGGCTTCCAATCGACAATAGACCTCCTGCTGACTAGGCAGCCACATCGTATCACGGGCTGCTCCGTGTCTGATTTCACCTCTTCCGATCACCGCCCGGTGACCTATGAGGTGCACGGGAGCAGCTCTGAGCCTACGACTGAAAAGTTCAACTATCAGGAGGCCGACTGGAGCCGGTTCAAGGAGGAGGTTTGCCATAGGCTGAAAGATGTACCTAAGCTGCGCTCTGTGGAGGAAGTGGACAACTAGATCGGCCACTTCACGTCAGCTGTCATGGAGTCTGCGGGCCAAGCCATCCCCACCTACCACCCTAGACCTCCCCACCTTCAGAAACCCCCACCCCACATCATGGCACTCATTGTCAGCAGGCGGAACCTGAAAA
>NW_027110755.1:1319619-1338969 GCF_000696795.3 Halyomorpha halys | reverse complement strand
CCCCTCCAGTACGCTGGCAGGACCTCCACCCTCGTAGCCAATGATGTACCGACCATTGAAATTTAGTGAAAGGACGCTCTTTAGTTTTAGTTTTAGTTTTAGTTTTTAGTATGTAGGATAAAACTCAGAAAACGAAGTGTGCCCCAGCACCTCGTCTACTTAAACATTATATAGACTCATAAAAATTATAATCTCAACCCGTCCTTAGAATGGAGCAATGCTCCAGTAAAAGAACAATTGTAAATATGTATAAAAAATTTCAACGATAAAAACATTTTTCTATAGGGGCTAGGAAAAAAAAAGAAAAAAAGAAAAGGCAGTGTTTAGGTAGCAACCGAGTTGGTCATTTCTCTCTTTTTTAAGTCTTTGTTTTACCAATCATATATATATAATGACACTTCGGCATTTTTTAATTTTGGTTATTTTCGAACTTTTTTTACCCTGCTTCTTCACTTTCATTTCAATTTCGATTCTTATATTCTTACTGAAACTTTTAAAAAAGTCTGACAGGTTTTAGAACTGGTAGAGGTACGTCGGCGGATCGAAACGGTTCAAAATGGGTTTTATAGATTTCGACATGGACCTCAATATCTAAGAAAGTAGGGTTGGACCCTATGTTTTAAAACCCAAAATCATGGACATATTTTGAGATAGCGCAGGAATTAAGTATGGGTCAAATCTTATTCTAGGGCAAAGCAATTGTTACAAACTGACTGTCCACACTGTGGCATTTCAAATTACACTGGGCAAACTATATACCACTAGTCTTGTCTTGTCTCGTTGAGTAATATAGCTATATAGTAATAGCCAATCCATACTATCCTGTCTTACAAGTATTAAGTAACAGGCATATCCTCAACATTATCACCACTACTACTTGTGAGGGCCGTTTAGAAGGTAACTCACGTTCTGCTGGCAGCTAGATCCGTCAGTTTCATATTAAAACATGAAACGCTACTAGCAGTACGCACCGAGCGATGAAGGTCATCTGAAGGTTCGAACATGAGTGCTCGTACATGCCTTCAACGCTAAACGGTGTGTAAGAAGGTCCTGCAATAACCTGCGCAGTGCACCTATCAATCTGCTATAGATGGAACTGGGCCAGTAGCTTACACACTTGTAAATCTGGTTTAACTATATTTTCTGTATCCAACTGGCAGCATTATTAATTGCTCTAATATCAAGTCGATACTATATTAGAAACAACAAGGTAATTTAAAGGTATACCTGAGGAAATTCGTACAATGTGGCTATCTCTCAGTCATGACAAATTCCTTGGGTGAGTATATTAATATAAGGCAATCCCCAAAGCGCAGCCTTTTGTTTCTCATACTCAAACCTTTGCATAGCTTTGAAATATGCTCGTTTATATGCGTACAGCATATTTCGTTTGGGCTTTTAATATAATAATATTACCAGGCAGGGGGTAAACAAAAATAAATGTACAGAAAGTAACCCAGGTTTTAAAATCAAATAAAAAAGAAAATATTTTATTCTATAAATTTGAAAGGTATACTGTTATTCTACTTAGCCACCATTCCTTAATTTGAATGATGATTGTATCAAGTCTTTTAATATTAATCAGACTCATTTATTTACTTTATATATTACAATGAACAGTATGTAACTTTTAATTTGCAATGTAAATATATTATATCCTTTACGAATTAAGGAAGACGAAACTCTGATATCGAATGTGTGTTGATTCAAAATTGAGCGTCAATATAATTTTTTATTTTAAATTTTACTCAAACACAAAACGAAATAATGTTTCATGTCCATAATTGTCAAGAAAAAAATAATAAAAATGAAATAATTTTTTTTCTGGTTTAATTCCGTCCATTGTTTGATATAAATATCTACTAAATTATGTCGTTTATATTAATAAGTTCGTAAAAAGCCGCAAAATTACAACATTAATTATGGTTGATTGATAAAAGACGAATGACTCCATAATGAATATTTGATGCAACTGCCCCGAGTATTCAGCAGCAGATGGTATCACTGTGTCCAGTCATTGCCGTAACACACGGAAGCTCGCACGTAACAGATCCAATATCATCGATAGGCCCCCTCCAGTACCATGTCCCAGGGCTTCGAGGCAACCCTTTCAACCACTCTCAACATTTCTCGTATCTTCGGTGTGTTTCCTATGTGCCGGATTCATGCTATGAAGTTCGTATTCTCGAAGAAGCTCTACTGCTACGAGATATTTTTAGGACTGCTCACAATAGGCCAAGGCCTTTTCGTAGCCATCTTGTTGATAAAAGAGTTGTCGCTCTCTATAGCTCTGCTCTTGGATTTATTCGTGTTTATCTTCTATTCCATAACTTGGTTGATCATATTAATACAATACTACTTACTGAGAAACTCTTTGCCAATTATTATCGCGGAATTATACGATATTAACAATTGCTTGACAAACATATCTTACAATAGCTTTTTCAATGCTGGGATAATAGTGATAACTATTTTGAATGCTATATCCAGACTTATAGATCTCTACTACAGACAGTTCTCTTGGGACTACACCATCGCCAGTATCTTGTATTTCATTTCCACGAATGCGCCTGTAATGGTGGCAGGGCAGTACTCCGTTCTTCTATACATCATCAGCAGGCAACTCGGAGCCATCACTCAACAGTTGAGCACTCTTTATAATAGCGCTGATATTCGTCAAATGGTGGATATCCACCATGCTCTCTGCAACTTAGCAGAAAGGGTCAACAATGCCTACGACATTTACCTTTTACATGTAATCACACTTTCGTTTGTAGTAATTGTAATAAAAATATACATCATCATTGTCTGTATCGTCAGGCCTGATGTTTACGCTGACACGTTGTCTCTGGTCATAACTGTTTTCGATGTTTTTGGCAGTGGAGGGGTCATTATTTTAATAGTCACATCAGCAATGAAAGCAGCAAATAATGTAAGTTAAAAAAAATATCTGATAAAATATCAAAGATAATTCACACGCGACATATGCATGCATTGTACCTTTCTTTGGTTCCCTTCTTCTTTCATAAGAAATCTCATCATGAATTATACCATATCAACAACACAATCCATTATTTGCAATATTTTTTCACGAATATACTACTCTCGTCTCAATGTTGAGCTCTACGTTACCTTTACAAGTACGAAGTCAAGCTAAAATTACACCAGAACGTCATAATTGAATAGCTCTGAACATGAAAAAATCAAAGGCTATGTTATTGTATTGTATTAAAAGATCATTTCACAAATTTTTTTTTCCTACGCCATAGGAAGTAGGCTATTATGTCATTTTCCCTCTCGCAGCCCAATACAATTTTACTTTTCCTCTTAATTGGTCAGCATCCTGCTGAATATCATCCAGACTAATACATGTTATAAGATTTTCTCCATCCATGTCTCCCATGTTGCATATGTCGGTGAATCTTCGATGGAGGTGTTTATGGCCAACAAGCCACTCTCTCAGCTCTGCTAAGATTGCCAGGGATTCGTTTTTCCTTATCCAGTAGGCTCTCCCACTTCTTTCCTTCCGCTTGAACTTTGTGTCGGGTGCTTGTCCTGTCCTTACAATAAGAACTTATCATTGATTTTGCTGTTCTGTAGGAAAGTAGCTGAACAGGCTGGTTCTCTGCACAACCGAGTTTAGCCAACTTGTCCATTACCATTTATACCAACTCTTTTCTTCACGATAGCAGCCATGTTTCTGCACTTTTCTTCCATGGGTGACCCTACGGCACCTGGTGTTGTTAATTTTTGTATTACGGCTTGGGAGTCGCTGAAGATTACAGTAATGTCATCGCATTCAATAGTGGCTTCCATCGCAAAGCAAATAGCTTCACAAAGTAACCAAGGAACAAAAATATTATCTACAGATCTTCGCAAACCACATTTACTCACATGATTTACTATTCTTTTCTTATAGATTTCAAGTCAGTCGTAGCACAGTATAATAAAGATTTTGTAGGCAGAATCTAGTTTTTAAAAAAACTTTTGCGCAGAACAACTTTTACTTAGCACGCTATTTATATATAGTATATGATTGTTAAACTCTGTACAGTAATTAATGTAAGAGTAATAAATAGCTTAATTTCAATTTTTTTATCTGAGTTTTCTAGGTATAGTATTGAGTAAATTAGGCATCAAATCTTACGTTCCAGTAATATGTTTATTTTCATATGTAACTTTAGTATACGTTGCCATATTCAATTTGATGCCTTTTCGGATACGACACATGAATTTGTTTTGATTTTAAAACAAAAAGAAAAATTGTTTATTGCTAGCTATGGAACAATAGAATAAAAATAAATAAAACAATACCGAATCATTAAAAAAAATTATATCAGTCCTTTCCCTACGTCGTCTATTTTGAAACAGTTCTCCAGGAAAATTATACGATGGGTGGGTTTCCAGATAATAAGCAGACATTTGTAGTATAAACTAAAAGCTAAACGACTAACTTTGCGAACATTTTTAGTTCCACTAGTATCATAAAAAGTGTCAGTTATTTATTATTGACGTTTCCCCCCGTTTTGTAGGGCTAAAAAGATACAAAAACAACAAATATAAGAACATTTTGAAATGTTAAGATAATAAGAATTAAAAAGGTAAAGTAAATATTTTGTAAAAATAAGGGAAAAGACAATTATATACAAATATAGGGAAGGAAGAAATAAAGTATTATTATGGTAATATAAAATACACAACGATAAGAAAAAAAATTACGCTTAAAAAATGCAGGAAATGCCCATTACACGCAAAAATTGTCAAACAAAAATTTGACAGTTTTTTCGGTTTAGTTAAGAGATTGCCACCGCCATACTTTTTTGTTATATTAACTATGCATATGGTCAGAAGCGTCACAGCGAGGTAGTGAAGATTCTTCTTCAGAAGAGAAGAGAAGAGTCTTCTCCAGGTCGGGATCTTGTCAGGTGCTTTTGGTATTTATCGTAACGTTTCTGCTAACGACTTCATGCGTCAAATTTCATTTCGTGCACTAGTATTAAATTTTATTAAAAATAATATAGTTTTGGGTCTTTAGTACTATATTAAAGCACGTTTCGGTTATTTATTGTTGGACTCACGATATGATACGCAGGCATCATTTTTGAAACCCTACAAAACAAAAAACAAAAATTGAGCTACAAAACAAGATATATAAATATTGCCGTGCATCTTTTCTATTTTTACTTGAACTGCTTAAAGTACCGCAAAATAGACGTATGAAACCTGTTTCTGGCTGTTATTCGGAAACAAATAGGCGGCTTCAATACCTTATCATTCATATTACTTTTTTCATAAAATTTATGAATTCTGACAATCATCCTGGGGTTACCCGCGCCTTTTGAGCCAAATTTAAATTTAAAAAATTGTCCCTGAAGTTCTGTATGAAAGTAACTCAACTGTAAGGAATTTGGAACTCAAATTTTGAGGAAGGTGTGTTTATTCTCTGTTTATTGATGGATTACAAAACTTATTTATGAAAATGAAAGACATAAGGACATTGAGAATAGTTCTGTTATTTCTTCTATCGATCATTTTGAAGCTGTAGCTTTAGAACAGATGGTTCTCATATTGCAATACGAGCACTGTTCTTACTAAATGGCCCATTGGACGGCGTTAAACGTTTACCTCTTCTTTTTTTCCATATTTTTAATTAATATTTTTAAAAACATGTATTTTTATTAAACAGTATAATTTAGATATACTTTCAATGAAAATTTAAAACTAAATAAATTATTAATGACAATTTTTAAGCTACATATATTTTCAGGCAGAAAGATTTAATGCAGAACTCTTCAAGAGCATTATGATGAGCAGCTGGGACATTTCGAAAGATGTAAATGTATTGATTGCGTTTTATTAGTAATTATATTATTACTTTATTAAATATTATTAAAGTTAATACCTATGTTTTCGATATGATAAATCCATTTTTTAGAACACGTTGAGGACATATTTGAACATGAAACACCAATTGAAGCAAACAGCATGTCAATTTTTCTACCTTGACTATCGTTTGCTAACTTCAGTAAGTGTTTACTATTAATCACTAATACATACAATAATAATTATTGAAGCAATAAAATTACTGAATATAAATTTTACTTTTTTCAGATGGCTGCGGGAACAACTACTTATGTTATATTACTTGTACAATTTACTTTACTGTAATCAACTTAATATAAGATCGACTAAAACAAATTCAGTACTTGTGAATAAATTCCGATGCCATTGTAAATAATTAATGGGAGTTTTTATTTAAACCTACACCACTACTGTTATCCACAACACTATCCAGCGAACTATAAAATCTCCAACTGGAAGATTATTGATTGACCGTGTGTATAGATCAATGGAATGTGCTCCGGGTGCGGTCAAAAAATCTCAAATAGTAAATAGGTATACTATTTTTATTGAGCCAAAGTTTCGCCCCACGTTGCAGAGCTTCGTCAGGGCTAAGAAAAATACAAACACTTGACATAGTTACAAAAAAGAAAAAACATAAGCGGAAAATAACAGGGGTATACAATGAAAAGTAAAATTTAATAAGAAAAATTAAAGGTTGTAAAGTTGTAAACAATAAATGGTAATGTACATAATAGAGGGGGAGAAGAGATATTTACACAATTATAATAAAAAAACTCATATATAGAAAAACAAAGGGGAAATAAAGTAGAAAATAATGGGATAGAATATGTGTAAGTGATTAAGAAAGACAGGTGAAGGAACGGTGTAAGAAAGGAGTAGGGTATTTCAATTTGGAAAAACATAGGAAATTTTGTTGTGGAACTTCAAGCCAAGACGTAGAGTGGGAATAGTGGATCTTAAGGATTTTTGAATTTTATCAGAAAGAATGGGGATATACGGAAGGGACCTGTACTGAAAAAGGGGTGGAGTGGGTTGAGAAGAGTTGAGGACAGGAGGGATCGGAGTAACACGGTTAATATAAGAATCGAGTAGATTGTTAGTAATTTTCTGAGGAAAATTGTTGTTAAATAGGAACCGTTTAATACGTTGTATGTTGGTGTGGTGGTATTGAGGGTCAGAAAGAGAAAAGGATCGGGGGATAAGGTTCTTAGCAACATTAATAATTTGGCGATAAGGGTGTTGAGAAAAATAGTTGAGGAGTCTACCAGTACGTGGACGATCTCTTCATGTCCTCAATCCTGACAGAATCCCCGAGATCCTATCAGCCTTTAACTCCAACCACCCTCGTCTTCGATTTACTTTTGAAGGTGAAATTGACCGTTCCCTCCCTTTTCTTGACCTACTTATTATCAGAAATTCCGATGGCTCCCTATCCACTGATTAGTATACCAAACCGACTTATTCTGGCAGACAGAAATGAAAAAAAAAACCTTTTATTGCCGAGAAGAACAGAAAAATAATTGGTTTAAGTTTTTTAATAAAGACTTTTTGGAAAAACCCGTAAGCAAGGGCAAGATCACGGTCAAACTGCTGGTTGCTGCAAGGGGATAATTTGAAGAAAAAAATCCGTCCATTGCGTTTTTTTTTTAATTTTTAAGGTGTTATTCATCAAGAATTTGTTCCACACGGATGCTCTACTGTTAATAACTGGAAAGATTATAAGCCAAGTTGTCACAGCGTTATCCTGCTTTGATCAAACGAAATAGACGTTTATTCCAACAAGATAATGCTCGTCACACATCCCGTCGAACCAAAGAAAAGAACTTCTTGGGTTCGAAATCCTGCCTCATCCACCATACAGTCCAGACCTTGCACCATCGGATTACTACTTGTTTCGACCCATAGCCGATTTCCTTCAACGTAACAAAATTGATAATTTTACGGAAGTTGAAATCTTTGACAGCCATGGGTGGGAGATTATAGTATTTCAATAAAATATAATAATATTTAAAAAATGCTGATATTAACTGGAAAAAAAGGAATGGAAATTTGTTAATATCTTACAATATATGTATCGTTTATCTTAAAATTTACTGCTCCCTAAATTCTGTTGTCTGGAGACGATGCCCCTTTAGCCTTCCTAGTACCAGCAATAGCTATACACACTAGAATCATTTTGATTATGATATTCAATATATACAATACATTTAGCACATTTTCCTTAGGATCTGATGAACAGATATAATCACGATAAATGCATTTTAAAAAATTACTAAAGAAATCGTGAGATTTAAGAGGGAATGAAGCAAATTTATCGTAATAACTTTAATCACCACTAAATAAAACATAGAGAAACATCGAAGTTTTTTAAATTCATATTATATTTTACATTGCAATGGTTAAAGATAAAAATGAAAACATTTCTTGAGTTGAGGAATACCAACGATATGTCCTGTTAGGTACGTTGTGCTTGTTTCTTCTTTATTCGAACGCTAACTATGGCCAGGCACATATTAAATAAACCAGATAATACGTAGCCACAGCCAGAGAAAATTATACCTACACCATGAGAACCTGTCTTGGCATTTAAAATTTCTGAAACAGATATTTAATAGGCATCATTCACGACAAATATTAAAAAACTCAAATGAAACATTCTTTCTACAAATAAAATCTGATACCACTTTTTTTTCTTTTATTTATTGTTAAATATCACAATCTGCTACAACATTATGGGCAACTGGTAATAGTGATAACAGATCACATTCAAACTAAAATAAAATAAAGTAAGAACAAAAATAAATTTTAAAAAAAGAGTACATAAAATCTCTCTCAAAAAAATATACAACCAGAAGGATAAATAAAATGAACATAATCAAACTATGTACATGAAAAAATAAATAAATAAAATAATAATAAAAATAAAACAGACACCACTTCTAAACAAGTTAAACTTTCAAGTTTTACAGTTCCGCTTTTTTGAGATAAAAAATTAACACTAGTCCTTTATACATACATTACGTCGCCGAGTATCTTAGGCCACAGAAAGCGCCCCTAACACGAATGAGTCCATTTAATCCCAGGGTCACACTTCTTACCAAGTAGTCCAAGTGAGGCTCAATTTTCAAATATTTTCCAAATATTAATCAAAGGTAGGTTATCATTTCACTTGGACGAATTCTATCTCCCTAAATCTGTATGTTTTCTATAAAAGGATAACCTGCGTATAGGCAGTGGCTATTTTTCGTTCCTTTCCCTCACATAATTTTTTAGCAGGGAACGTTGAGCAGCCTTTCCTATTAGAGAGCGGGTACACTACCCACTTCCCACTTCTTTAGGACTGATCCCTAAGAACACATCCTCTCTTCAGAAACTTCTTCCGTGTAGGATCTTTACATTACTTCCCCGGAAATGGCTCAGCTGTCCTTAAAAGAAAATAAAAGTTGCTAGGTGCAGTTGCTGGATAATGTACGGTCAAAATACGCTATTGAAGGTAAATTATGTGTCAAAGCAGCAGCAACTTAACAAACTTAAAACAAAGAACATCTTAACTTAACATATCGGTCCACTCTCTGTTCACTATCCGCGAGTACTCTCTACAAAACAGCGGTTCCCTTCCCCTCATTAGGACTGGTAGGAGGCTAGTAGCAAAAGGTTCTCTAGGAGAAAGACTTACAGCTCTACTTATCTCCACACTCTCTGGTACTCCGCCGAAGTGATCTCTTTAATACATTGTACATGTCTAGAGTTTTCAGCAGCAACAGTAATTCTGGACAACTTGGGGTCCAATTCATCTACGTTCTTCGATTCCAACTCCTCCGATACATAATAAAAACGTCAGATTATATCAATAGGATAGGTAAATTGTGTTGGGTTTAACCTTCCTAAGAGTACCATAATTTAAACCCAGGCTTATGTTTAAGTTCAAAACCTGATAAACCCAATAAAAGTCTTTAAAGGCTCCTCGGTCGAGAAGATAAGGATTAGAAATTCCATCAAACTTCATATTTAATTCTATTCATAAAAGGTAAATACAAAAAATGCACAATAAAACATAATTATTGTAAAAGAAAAAAATCATAACACAAAACATCCTAAATTACATGCACGCACGCACACGTTAACGCGCACACATAACCACGCCCACACCCAAACAGCAGAGCAGTGGCGGTGATAGCGAATTAAGTAGAAGTAGCCTTAATGGTGATCAGACTATTGCTGCAATCTGAGGTTGGCTGTCTTCGATATGCCTGCAACTTCCAGATCACAAGATTGAGGCACTCCTTGCCATTAGCAGGAAGCAAACCGAGACCATTGTCACACTATGTAGGCATGATTCGTTTCCAGCCGTTTTTAAAAAAACCTGGGTGTAATGATTGATACGGAGTAAACAAACGTCGTCTGTAGCTCAGGTGGTTGAGGCACCTACACTATATAACAACCTGAGAACTGCAACAGTGCTGGTTCGAATAAGGCCTAGGGGGTCTTTTATTACTCTGGCGGTCCCAGAAAATGAAAACTTGACGTTCTACCAGGGTTAGAATAGGTTAGAATAGATAAGGTAATAATATATTCTTACAAACGAATATTTTTACCTGCAATTGGCATTCCTACAAAAGAGGCGAAGCCTTGGAGGAAGAATAATATGCCTGTACAGCTCGTCAGTTTGTTGAGGCCTAGAAGATCAATTATAATCAAGCTTCTTAGTGTGATCACCACAGCTGAAACATCACACTATTAAGCTTAAATTAAACTCCCCGTAAAATTTAAAAATAAAAATTGAAAAATTGGAGACGTTAGTAAATACATCAGACATGTTTATATTAAAACATTAATTAATTTTTTCGGAACCTAGTTTCTAGTTATTACTTATTGGTAACATTTTATAAAAATATTGATTATAAAATGACGCCATAGAGGAAGGACCTAAGGCTGTTCAGGTCCTGGGGATTATCACAATCATTTTGTAGGCTTCCTGTGCTCATCTGGGCATCGAACAGATAAGTTGTAATTTTCCCCCAGTCCAAAATTAAATGCAGCCTGGAGTGTTTGTATGTGTGCTGATGGTTGCAGCCAGAGGGGTTCTAATTACTAGCCGGAACTCACAAGGGACATGAGTTAATGAAAAACATAGACGTTTCGGGGTATCTCAGGAGACGGCCACTTACGTCATTCTCAAAAGAAGATTCCAGTCGTCAGAAAGGATCTAGAGCACATGATTCTAACAGTTTATTGCTGGTCTACATGCGAGCAACCGCTGAAACTTTGATTGAAACGTGGTAAGGGGACTAGAAATGCGCCGCTGAGAGTGCGCAGGGATATGGAGAAGAGAGCATTGATATTATTCCTTATTATTATTGATATTAATATTATTTGACACAACCTCTGCCTTCAATGGCCCAACATAATCCAGCGTTTGAACGAATTCGAACGTTCCAATAACTAATACTCTCTTGAGTAGCCGAGTTAGGAAAAGGATTAATTACTGAAAAAAAAAAATTACTTTAACTATACTAGAGCTGGATTTCAGACTGTAGCTGGGTATTTTTGGATGCAAAGTTAAACTATCAAATTAAAAATCGAAAGAGTTCTCTTATATATTTGAGTAGCTTATTTACAAATACGGCTAGGTCCACTTAGCAACACCACATTTTTTTTTCATTGGCGCGACAGACCGTGGAGGTCCAAGGCCTCGTGCGATGTACTCAAGAAATAAATCGCGCGTTTCCTGACGTGGTTTTCATAGGGTGGGTCCGTCACTCCCACACCTATTTTTGTGAGTGCCACCCATTGGCTAACGGGCCTCACAATTGCCCGGGGGGAGGGGCGATTGTGAGTGAGTATTGCATAACTTTTTGCTTGAAAAAATCACGGGTAGGGCCGGGCTTGAACTCGCAATCTATGGGTTGGCAGACTGGCGCGCTACCACGCTGCTACCATCACCTCCCCGCAGTACAATTTTCCATGTTTACGTTGTGGGAATAGCTTTAGCTGGCCTTGTTTGGAACCAAACACATGTGGCGCTAGCCGAACGCATTTTTAACACGTTTCTAAACGATTTTTTAACGAATGAACTTTGGTAATGGATAAGGATTGAAATTACCTGACGAAAACGATGTCTAACTTATTGTTGCGTGGTACCAGGGCCAAGAGAAAAAAACTAATGAACTAAAAACAATTTTTATTGTATTACACAAGTATCAAAAATATGTACACGCGTCCACTACATTCATACTGTCTTATTTTTTCTTTCACGATCTTCTCAAGAGAAACATCTTTCACAAACAGACCGATCAAATCGATCGGTTATCTATCTTTTCTCTACCCAAAGAGATAACCTCGTTACATTATTTTGTACAAAAATGAACCTTACTGTGTTTTAAATTGAGGTACTCAATTAATGAATTCCCATTTTAATTTTTTTTAAATAAAAAATATTGGAGGTATGAAAATTTTAAAAATATTTTCTTACATGTGAGAGCAGCTGCAAGGAAGGCCAGGGCAGTCTGATATATGACCTTGTGTGAGAGGGTCAAACAGCAGAAGATCGCCCCTCCAGTAAGTGTTACGAATATTGTAGCTGCCAGGGGGCTGATATTATGGAAGAAATACAGAATAAAGCCAATAGAGGCTCGGGCGATGAGCGACCCTAATCCCATCATCGTAACTGTCCGAGCAGCAGCTGCCACATCCATGTACGGAAGGTTATATTCTGAAATATAATTTCATTATTGTCTTTACTCGTTATAACTTCTTAATCATTGAAAGAAAATAAAACTGCAATGCTAACTCAATTTATTTGAAAAGGGATGAAGCATGGGGCAGTAAACTACATTAGTTAAAAGTTATAATTCACTATGACTACTCCTATGAAGATAAAATACATTAACTACTTCATAGTATATTCAAATTTCTTTAATTTGAGTGCTGCAGACATATGTACTTCTGAGATATATTTATATAGGTTACTAAGATATTTTTTTTTTGTTTTGTTTTTTAAAACGTATTTATCCATTCAAGTATTTCCAGTAGCCGGTTTTTTTTGTGTTTTTTTTATTATATTTTCCTCTTAATCTATATGTTATTCTTATTCTTGTAAAATGTATCTAGTTGTGTGTTCTTGATGGACTGATCTACTGCTGTGACTATGAATGATGGTCTGATCTCACATTACCCTCTTATATTGAATTTCTTTAGCGGGTCACTGAAGAGGATCTAGGAGGGTGAATTCAGGAGAGCGAATTTGTTGATAAGGTGAATTGAATAATTGAGCAGAAATGAGAGGGAAAAATGGGAGTGAGTGAAACATTTGTATTGGTTGTACAGACCGAAATGGATTGTAAAAGGAAACTGTAATGGTGAAAAAAATTTTTTTATTATATCCTATTAATTGTATATCTTTTTTTATGATTATACCATGAATATGTATTGTAGATATGTCCGAATACGGATTGATAAGTATGCTGTGTAAGATAGCAACCTAATGTATTTAGGCAGCATATATGAATAAAGTATTTCTCTCTCTATACTCTATAGATTTATAGATATACGTTCCTGAGATATATTTTTTCATAAATAAATATTTTGTCCATACTAAACATCAACATTTTGTGAATTTATTTTGGCAAACCTTATGAAAACTACTACTCCTACAAAGATGACCTTGATAAACTACTTTTTAGAACATTAAACTACTTTAATATGAGTGGTAATAGACATCTGTACGTCTAATGGTTCCTGAGATATATTTTTTCATAAATAAATATTTTGTCCATACAACTAAAAATCAACATTTAATGAATTCATTTAGGCATACATTTTGAAACGTAATGAACTATTATATGGAACATTAAACTACATTAATATGTGTGACAATAGACATTTGCAAGTTTAATGACTCCTGAGATATAATCACTAACTAGTGATTTTTCGTCATTCTGTTATTTTCTTTTTCAATAAACATCTCGAGAACAAATGAAAGTAAAACGCTCTATTAGGGCCCATATTTTTGGAAATTTACTCTACTTAAATTACCTTCTATCAGGTTTCTAGAGATAGTTTTAAAGATATGGAGCTCTGGATGTTTTTTTTTTTTTAAAAGCTTTTGATTTTGAAACAGTCACCATTTTTCATTCCCCCTATCTATGCTTGGCAAACTGATCAATTGACTAGTAACTATACAAAGTTTTCAGTAAAGTGATCAAAAATTGAGGTGAAATAAGTGATTTTTTTCCACCAGTCTTTTGTACTACATACAATGACCGCTAACGCTTTGTTTAGGAGATTTTCATTATTATAAATTATTTAGCTTATTAATATGTGTTCTAACTACCTCATTAATGAAATGAAAACAATAACATTCGTATTAAATGGTTTTCAAAGTGATTACTTAGATCATTAACATAGGCTCGGCATCTTTCTTCGACAGCAGCAGCGGCCGAACTAAACTGGATACGTTGTTATTTTCATGCTCTCCAGATCTGAAACCACTGCATTCTTTTGTTTGGGATGACATTAAATAAAATTCGGTAATCTTAATTTTATATGAAGTAGGATAGTTGAAACTTGCATATTGTTGTATCTACTAGGGGATCTTCCTACAGATTGTCCCAAAGGAAGTCGGAGTGTCATAGAGTTGGGATCTACGGTACACTCTATGGAATACTTCAAATATTATGTAAAATTTTTTTTTTTTTTAACAGATGAGTCAGTACTATAGTAAATCGGCGATATGTGTAAGTAGCCAGGCATTTATTTCTCGGCGGTAGTTTAACCTGCACCTATTGAGCCTTCAAACTTCAGTTTTACAAAAATTGTTGCAATAAGATTATTTATTATTTTACTAAGTTATTGTAAGTTAAAATTTATAAGAGCAAAGCAAATTATTTAGTTAAGAGCCTTCATAATAATATATTTTTTTTGCTCCAAACAAAACCTACATGATATGAAAACTAATACAATACAAAGTACACTTTAAAACACATAATTTAGTAAATTTACTAACCTAATATTCGTTAATATATCTTTTTGCTATTTATCTTTAACTTCCTTACTATTATTTATTTATATTAGCTTGTTTATATGGATGTCTTTTTCCACCTCCACATATATATTTGTTTTATTTACATGTCACTTTAATACTCTTGCATTAGTTTTAACTATTCTGGGTCTTAGCCATGATGAAGACTAGCAATGTGGGTCGAAACGTTGGATAGTAAAAGTCTGGTTATACTACACTACACATCTTGTAAATCGAGGAAATATAAATAGGGCATTTATGGATTATTGCTGATAATATACTAGTAACTAGTTGCATAATTATTTTAATTGAATTCATATTATGATAGGTTTACCTACTTTTGAGGACGAGGAATGGTATGTATCTGACCATATACACCACAATTGAAGATGCTAATATCAGTAAAAAGATTGGAGAGCGCAGCAAGGACCAGTCTAGCATTTCTCTCATAGCTCTGGTAACTGCTTCGGGTATCGCACAATGGCATTCCACTTCTTGTTTGACATCATTCGTAGTTGGCAACTTGGTCATCGTCAGTGGCAATGTGGTCCCATTCTATTTTCAGTTACATTGTTGCATTTAATAATTAGTCAACAAACTTCAAGTAAATTATATTTAATGTTAATAAAGGTTTTGTGTTGTCCTATAAATCCTAGTGGATTAATTGTAAAGAGCTCTCACCCAGCCTTCACTGATTCCAATATCAGTGATGCGGTTGGGAGAGATGCTCGTGGCGCCCTGCTATGACTTCGGCAAAGGTAGGTCCAAAGTTTCAAGTTACAGTGTGAATATTGTACATAGGCATGAATGTGTTATGATTTTTTTTAATTTTTAATTTTCGTAACTATGTGTATATATTACTTGACTAATACTTCATCAGTATTATAATTATATATTTTTTTACAGCTTTATTATCATTTATTTCAATCACGATAATGTTTTTGTTCTGTATGTATACATAGAGATCTAATACTCATGCCTTAGACTGGGGCAGCATGTATTGACATCTCTTAATAAATAAAGTAAGGTTATTAAAAAAAAAAGTTTATTCTGAATTCATTCAAAATTGTAGAGCAGTTCCCAACCCTATCGGAGCCACGTCAGTATTATCCACGTAGAGAGAAAATGGGAAAATTTCCTATCCTAAAATAAATACGGCTGTATTACTTTTAAATTGGATCCATATATGTAATAAGGAACAACCTACATTTTTCCCGTGTTTTAAAAGCTATATACATTTTTATTAATTCACTACAAAAAAGAAAGCTCTGTCTGTACATAACTAGGACAAACAGGACATAAAGGACACTGGGCCTTAATTTTAGCCTTATGAGAGAAACAAATTCTTGAAAAAATGATTAACATATGATATACATTATTAAACAAGTGACAATACTCATTGATCATTTATCATTGATTAGTTAGAAAGAGATTTAACCTGGTGAGAAAGCGATCGTTTTACATAAATCATTAAAATTAATTTATTTAGCAATCTAGCTTATCCCTACATTTTGGACAGCATGACTGTGGAAGGGGATATTATAGGAAATAAAATTTCTCATTTTTATATTTTGATACTTTAAATAGCACTTGAACTTCTGATCTTGGATAGATACAGAGAATCTGTCAAGAAAAAAGACCTCTTGTTATCATGAGAATCGACCTATAACCCGTGGTACGGTAGGGTCTTCATTAAAACGGATGCTCCTCAAAGCTACCTAAAAATCAGCTGTCCTATAACTTACTTGAGAATAATTGCCCAATCACGACTTTTCGGTAAATATGCAATTACTCTAAACGCCGGTCTACACAAATATACTTTGGACCCACAGACGCTTGGTCCAGCTTGTGATGGAACGGCCCTGGAGGATTGTTTCCATTTTTTGACATCCGATACATGCCAAAGCTAAGCGATATTAGCCGAAATAAGCTGTATGAATTTCTGTCTGTACTCTTACGTTGTTTTGTTTTTTAATATTATTAAATATGAAGTTACGTTTTTGTTTTACTGTTTTATTTTAACGAATGTAGATAGCCCAGCTTGGGTGTATTGTTTGTTATTAGTTTATATAAACGATCTTTAACTCATCATTTTTGTAAAATTACTACAATTGATTATCTATTTCGTGTACTCATACTCTATTTGTACGGGGGTTGCCCCATAAACAAATAAATAAATTATTATTATTATTATTATGATCTAAGAAAGCCATAGACATCCCGAAATATTTTCCAAAATATTTGTATTATCTGTTGTATGTTTCTGTTTCCTCCCTATTTTCGATTTACTGGATGCATACAAACGCGTCTATTTCTTTTTTGCTTGTCTTCGACAACGAATCAAAAGAATCTTTTTTTTTCGAATCTTCGAAATAAATAGTGATTTTATTTATATAAAAGGACCTGATAGCTGGAGTGAGGGTCCTAGAGCGTTGTGAAAGTTGTGGGTCCGAATCCCACCTAAGATAGTCTATTTATTTCACGGCAGCCCCAAAAAATGAATCTTGACATTCCCACTCTGGGGGTTTATAGGCGCTCAGTGGAGGTACCCAGAAGCAAACATGACAGCAACAAATCTAAACTAATATAAATCTAATTTTGACGTATTCCATACAAGTGGAAGGATCCTAAAATTAGCTAAATCGTCATGGAAAAGAAAACAAGTAAGAATTTAATGTTATTAAAATAAATCGTTGATAAGACTAGACAGTCTTAACATAATCATACCAACATAATCAAAAAATGGAAGAGAAGAAATCAAGGGTTGATTTCCTCTAACGATTATGTAAGGAGGACCAGGCAGCCGTAATGATAAATGTCAGATCTATTCAGATTGATTCGTAATGAAGGATTAGGAAATATCTTAGCCTTGAATTACTAATAGGTGAGAAAGAAAATTACTCAAATGGACCATGCTAGAAAGACAGATGGATATGGATAACATTGCTCCCTAATTCTGGCAATATGTATGCAAAGAACTGCAAAGGTTTGTATGAAGAAGAAGTAGTACAAGAGCCCAAGAGGAGAGAAAAGGCAAGTTATCTCACCCCAATTTTTGATTACTTTAATGAAAACTATGTATAATTACTAGTCAAAACTGATGAGTCTACCAAGTATAGTTAGGGGGAATAAAAAATGGCGGCTGTTTCAAACCTTTAAAAAAACATTAATTTTTCATTCGGAGCACTATATCTTAAAAACTAGCAACAACAGAAAATCTATAAGAATATTATTCAAAGAAGAGTAAATTTACTGAGCTATTTACGTCCAATAGTTCTCGAGATATAGCCTTTTAAAAAGGACCATTTCATAAAAATGTACTGTAATATCAGTAGTAAGTGAATCAATTTTGAGAAATCTGTATTTCAATAAACATTCGATGTACAGATGTCTATTAGCACTCAAATTAAAGATATTTTAATGGGCTATAAAATAAATGATGACGTTTATTTTCGTAAAAATAGTAGTTTTCATGATATTTGCTAAAATAAATTGATTTATAGTTGTTCGGACAAAAAGTTTGATTTATTAAAAACTTTATTTCAGAAATCATTGGATATTCAGTGTATGTCTGCCAGCGCTCAAATTAAAGCTAGTTAAATGTGCTATAAAGGAGTTAATAATGTTTATCTTTGTAAAAGAAGTAGTTTTTACGATATTTGACAAAATAAACTCACAAAATGTTAATTTCTAGTTGTTCGTATAAATGTTGGATTTTTGAAAAAATATATCTCTCGACTCATAAGATGCACATATGTCTGCCAACACTCAAAATAAGGGAAAATTAACTTACTATAAAGTAGTTTATGACACTTATCTTCGTAGGGGTAGTAGTTTTTATGATATTCACATATGAATATAAATTTGGCAAATTAAAATTTGTCCGAACAACTATATTTCAATTTATTTTAGCAAATTTCATGAAGACTACTATTCCTACGAAAATAAACGTCATAAACTACTTTATAGCACATTAAACTAGCTTTAATGTGAGTGCTAATAGACATCTGTACATCAAATGGTTTTTGAGATATAGATGTTTCAAAATAAATTCAATAATTACTGATCTTGCAGTACGTTCCATACGGCATTTTTATGAAATGTTGCTTTTTAAAAAGTTATATCTCGAGAACTATTTGATGTAAATAGCTCTATTATGGCTCATATTTTAGAAAATTTACTTTACTTTAAATGACGTTTTCTTAGGGTTTTTTTTGTTGTAGCTACTTTTTAAGATATAGAGCTTCGAATGAAAAATTAATTTTTTTAATCGTTTTAAAACAGCTGCCATTTTTTATTCCCTCTACTTATACTAGGCAGACTCGTCAATTTTGACTAGTAATTATACATAGTTTTCATTAAAGTAATCAAAAATTGGGGTGTGATAACTGCCTTTCTTCTCCTCTTGGCCTCATGTACTAAATTGGGGTGTGGTAACTGCCTTTCTTCTCCTCTTGGGCTCATGT